>NC_051159.1:187209200-187299337 GCF_013339745.2 Dermacentor silvarum | reverse complement strand
TATTCGCAATTTCGCCGCCATCATCTCAACCCTGAAGAAACTGCTGTCTCCGGAACGGCCCCTCACTTCGTGGTCGTCCCAGTGCGATGAAGCTTTCACGAAGCTCCGGCATCTACTTACGTCTCCGCCAATATGCGCCACTACGACCCGACAGCTCCTACTGAGGTGCACACAGATGCCAGCGGCGTCGGCCTCTGCGCTGTTCTTGTCCACGCAAACAATGTTTTCCGGAATATGTCGTCGCTTATGCAAGTCGTACGCTTACGAAAGCTGAGACAAATTACACTGTGACAGAAAAAGAATGCTTGGCCATCATCTGGGCTCTGCCTAAGTTCCGGCCTTATTTATATGGTCGTCCATTTGACGTATTCCGGACCACCATGCACTATGTTGGCTGTCGTCCTTGAAGGACCCCTCGGGCCGTCTTGCTCGATGAGCACTTCGCTTGCAGGACTACGATATCCGCGTGCAAGGACCATTGGATTGCCTCCCTTTAGACTTGCTTTCTAGTTCGTCGGCACAAACAAGCACTCGCACGTTTCATCGCCAAGCACGTCACTTTGCCATTCGCGACAACCTGCTTCACCGACGCAATTATAACCCGACGGGCACCAGTGGTTGTTAGTGGTACCCCGCAGTCTGCGTTCCGCAATATGCGCAGCTTTCCGCGCTGATCCACAGTGTGCGCACTCCGGCGTTTTCAAGCTTGCCAGCGTCTTCAACAGCGGTATTACTGGCGCGGGATGTACAGCTACGTTCTCAAGTTCGTTCGCTCTTGTCCCGATTGCCAGCGCCGGAAATCTTCGCCCCGCCTCTCGCCAGCCAGTCTGCAACCTTTACCTTGCCCTACCCGGCCGTTTGGACGCGTCGGCATCGATTTGTATGGGCCCCTTCCTCTGACGTCGGCTGGAAATCGCTGGGCCATTGTGGCCGTCGACCACCTGACGCGATACGCCGAAACTGCCGCCCTACCAGCAGCTGCAGCGCGCGATGTAGCCTCCTTCTTGCTTCGACGATTCATCCTGAGACATGGGCCACCCCAGGAACTGCTGAGTGATTGCGGACGTGTCTTCCTGTCCGAAGTCATCGAAGCCATTCTCAAAGAGTGTCACGTCGTTCACCGCAAAACTACTGCTTACCACCCAGAGACAAACGGTCTCACAGAGCGATTTAACCGCACGCTCGGCGACATGCTCTCAATCTAAGTACATCGCCGCCGACCACACAAATTGGGATGCCATTCTTCCCTTCGTCACCTACGCCTACAATACCGCCCCTTCAGAGTACTACTGGCTTCTCACCGTTCTTTTACTGTACGGCCGCCACCCGTCGCACACCATCGACACAATTCTACCGTACCGGCCGGATGCATCTGAATGTGCGCCCATTTCTGACACGGCAAGACATGCTGAAGAGTACCGCGATCTTGCATGGGTCTTTACATCCATTGACCATGAGCCCCAGAAGAGCACACGCGGCGACACCACTTCCGCTCCCACCTTCCTTCCTGGAGCGCTGGTGTGGCTCTCGGTTCCATCCGCTACACGTGGTCTCTCATACAAACTAGTGCCCAAGTATGAAGGCCCCTACCGTATCGCCGAACGAGCATCTCCCGTCAACTACGTGATCGAACCAGTTGAACCTTCTGCGGACATGCGCCGTCGTGGACGCGACATTGTCAACGTCGAGCGCCTCAAGACCTACTATGACCCACTCCAGCTGTTAGGTCGCCCGACGGCTCCCTTTTCGCTCCTGCGGGTGATTGTAGCGAAGGATGCGAACGCCATAGTGGGTCATGCTCTCCAGCCCTTTCTAGTGGGTCGATCCCTCCAGCGCTCTTCTCGAGAAACGCCGCTCGTGCTGAGAGCTCGGGCCTTGAATTAACGGTCGGTCCAAAAGGCTGGTGCCCAATAAACGCCTTTACAATTTATTTATTTATTTATTTATTTATTTATTTATTTATTTATTTATTTATTTATTTATTTATTTATTTATTTATTATTTATTTCATACATACACAAGAAAGGGACAGAAGCGAAAGGCCCTTTATACGCTTCTACACCTGTGGTTCGCAACAGATATACGTGTCTTACACAAAACATATTGACGCATCATTTAACACCATGAGCGATAACAAATCGATATTTAAAGAAGCAGATAATAGCAGACACTTCTCATACAGTAGTAAAAAAGAAGCCCGAAGAAAAAACAAAAACAAAAACACCATGCACTCGCGCCTACGTTTGACAAATATAATATAACTTTAGTGATGGTTAATTATTTGTTTCTCCAACAAAGGTTCTGTAACTTCACCTTTAAAAGCCTGTGGACTAACGCCAAAATCTAACTTAAGTTCGAATTGATTAATTAATCGTATTGCTTGGTGCGGCGTCGTTTGTTTTCTATAATTTGTCCTCATTTTTGGCAATCGCAAATTTCTTCTGGCGGGATATCGCTGACTATTCTCTTTTCGTATGTGCAGCTTATTCTTATGTACCTCTTTGTAGTCGTAGTTTTTTTAAAGAATATTTTTCTCTTGCTTTGAACATTTGACTTTATAAAGGAATGTTGATGTGCGCAAACGGTCGGTACTGCCAAGGTAGTCTTCATAACAACGAAGTATTTTCTTTTGTAGCACAATCAGTCTGTTATAATTTTTACTTGTCGTTCCCCATGCTAATACACCGTAACAGAGTCGCGAATAGAAGAGCGAAATGTACAAATTTTCTTTAGCCTCTGAGGAATAAAAGAACCAATCCTGTGCAGGCGTCCCACCGTTTGCGCAAGCTGTTTAAATAAATAATGTGGACGTTCCATACTAAGTCATCGCTGAACTATGCGCCAAGAAACGTTTGATGATTTTCTCGCTTTATAGTGTTCCCATAAAAGTTTATATTTATGTCCCTATTCTACATGTTTATTTACTGGGCGCAATGTGATGCACATTGTTTTCGTAGCATTTAAATATAGTTTTTTTTTATTTTGAGACAGTTTCTTAGTGATGTCATATACTCATTTGCATTTTTTAGTGTTTCTAAGTGTTGTGATGTAAAGAATACGTTGGTGTCGTCTGCTTACATAACAATCTGTGGGGAGGCTGGTATAAAGCCCTTAGATTCCCTGCTGCTTTTTAAGCAGCGACAACTACTCTGTCGGCCGCCATTATCTTCCTAGGAAGCCTGGGTACGGTAGATGGGACCGTCAACGGCCGCTGCTATCTACGCTGCTCGCAGCCGCGTGCAATTGATTGCGGGGGAAAAGCGTTAGGAAGAACATGGCTGCAGGAATGAGCGCCGCCCAATGAGGTTCGTCGGTGGTGCTTCAAAGCTTGTCGCTACTTAAAGAAAGTAAAAAAAAAAATCTAGGGACTTTAATATAGAGGCAATATCATTCACATCACTGAATGATGTGAATGATGTAAGGCCTGTATATTGATACTAAAGTGGATTCTGACATTGAAGCGGAAGAGTAAAGGACCCAATACGGAACCTGGCGTAACACCTTGGGTCAACTAAAAGTGATTTGATGTTGAAGTATTAATTCGTATTTGATACCCGTTGTGCAAGTAATTTTCTAAAAGCTATGCCGTACCTTGACAGTTTCTGTAATAATACGCGTATATCGTGATGTATGGAAGTAAAAGCTTCTTTTACGTACAAGAATAAACCAAGCGTAAATTTATTATTACAGCGAAGTTGTATATGGCTAGGTTCTGGAGGATCGCGTCCGCGGACAAAACGACGCTTAGAACAACAATTAGAAAAAAGTGGTCCGATCCTGGTGATAGTTAAAAAAGGGTCCAAGCGCAATGGCACATACGCCTGTCATGTGGGTAGATCCTAGTGATAGTGCAGAAAGGGTGCAAGCTCAATGGCCCCTGTGCGCTCGGGGACCTGTAACGCCCTTCAACTACCCTTGTCACACGTGGGACCCAAAGAGACAAAAACAATGCGCCGCGGCGATGAACGCTGTTGCCGAAACGCTATAGTCTATGACGATGCGTGTCGAAAAGTCAGTGATAAAACGTAATAGTGTACCAACCAATAGCTGTGTTTCATTCTCGCTTGACATAACCATTTCCCTAGGGACATCATCAGTTGCCCCTGGGACTCGGTATAGGTAAGATCCGTGTCGCTCGCTCCGAAGAGGAAGAGCGCGCCTTCAAGGGGTGCCGACGCGCTCAACAGCGCGAATGGATGCGAAAGCGAGGAGAAGCCGAACGCGCAGTGGCCCAATGTGCTGCGGCCGATGGTGCAAGGTGGTCTGAATCCAGTCGCCTAAACTCGCTTTCACTCGCACATACAGCATACGGCGCGCGGCGATGCAACGAAGTTATGCGTTGTGTCTTTTCAACCATTTAACATAACCACCACATTAAAAAAAATTAAAATATAATTAAGCAAAACCAACAGCTTCGCTGGTGATGAAGAAATTGCAGTCACTGACCAAGTCAAGGTGAAAATAACACAGAGACGTTTCGGGACCGGTACGGGTTCCTTGATCACACTAAAAGCGGGCAAGAGCCGCAAGTCGTTATTACGCCAAAATGTGACGTAGAGAACGGGTGTAGTTGGCAGGCAGATTTTCATCAGTCCTGTTCATACTGTTGTCCAGTAGTTTGAATAAATAAAGATTCTAACAAGAGTCGCGTCATTGGATTTTTTTCCTTAGCTATTATAGCAGCGTTTTTCCAATCGATGCGGTGACTGCGATTGTCGGCGTGTTCGGCAGCGGCGTTCGAGACATTTTTCTTGTTGGAGACGTTCTTTCAGTGCTCCTTTAATCTTCTTGTGAATTTGCCGGTTTCACCGGTGTAACTGCAGCTGCGGTCTGCGCACGGTACCTTGTAGACAACAGCGGGGTAATTCTTGCTTTCAAGCCGATCCTTTACATTAACAAGCTGATTTCTCAGCTTGTTGGATGGCATGACGAGATGGAAGACCAGCGGTCTTCCGTTTTTGGAAGGGCTCTGAATTTTTTCCATGTTGACAAAAATTTTATCTTGGCCTATTCAGTAGATTTGTTTTTATTAAAACCATATTTATATTCTTGATATTTATATTGAAAAAGACTGCCTCATGGTTTCAATTCGAAGTTGTAATGAACCGTTGGGTTTCGCGAGTAATAAGTACTTCGCAGCTCGTTGGGGCCTCTGCGAGAGGGGTGTATGATGGTGTGCCGCAGGTGAGACATGACCAGAGGCTCCAAGCAAGGGGAGCGGAAGCGTCCCCGTTTATTCCACAGCCGTGTATATATACACTAAGTGGGAGAGGGTATGTTCCCTCACCACCATGTGTCATGTGCGATACAGATATCGGTCACGTCACACGTGCCGTAGATGCGAAGCCAGATACGATGATACGATACAAGGAGTGTTCCATATTGTCGAGTGAAAGATGCTGCGAAAACCAACCCATCACCTTTAATGGCTTGGCTCACGATCTCAAAAGGAAGCTCGGGGACTCCTACGTAAGTACATTGGAACCGAGACATACATTTTTATTCCGGCAACAAATGTGCCGATTTTGATGAGGTTCATTGCATTTAAAAGAATAGACAAAGTTTAGTAATTTTGTAAAGTGCACTTTCAACTTACTTATATCAAGATGTCGAAATGACTGCTTTTTCCGCAAGCTCCTTCGTGTCATCATACTGTACTGATGCAAAAATAAACATCATTGTCATTGTCACCTTAGAAATATTCTTGGAAGTTCAAACATTTCAGGAAACACAAATATCGAGTTTACAGCTCTGTAACTAAACAACATAAACATTATCACAAATCTGTAAAATGTACCTAGTAATACATCTAAACCGTACCAAAATGATGTATCCCACACTGCCCTGCAATTTACCGCTAATTTGTGAGTGGCACTTTTGAAAAACCCTCGTAAACCCTGTACCGATTGCACGTGAACTGCAAATTTATTTACTAAATTAGTCCACTTTAACAGATTCAACTTACGGAACTGCGATATTTCTTTTTGGTGCAGAGTTGTGGTACTGTAAACTTTGTTCTTGTTTTTTTTTATTACTTACCGATGTTCAGCAGTTTTTGTAAAAAATTCGAGGTCTTAAAACAAAATTCTGCTTCTAGTTGCTCGTATTTAATTTTATCTCTGAAATGCAACAAATTTTATTATAATAGGTCCAGCGGTTGCCATGAAGGCATTTCTTTGTTTTACCTGTATTTTATTACTGAAATCAAACTTGGCCCCAAGCTGAAGCTCCCTCTTCAATACTAAACTTTTATTTCAGGAGATAGCTGTCCATGTATTCGGCAAGTATATGCTATACAGGACACGCAGTCATACTGAAAGAGCCCAGGACAACGTTGTTTCTGAGTGGCTGTTGCGCAGTACGAAGACAGTAGTAGTAATCCGTTATTTCATAGAAAATGCGCACTCAGCTCTTCCTTTTACGCTACTCTAAGTGCCTACGTGGGACTCGAACAACTGGCCAGTCCAATAAATGCCCGATCGAATGTTTGCAGGCTTTATCCGTCTCATATGCACATTGGCAACAATCATACCAAATAACAAGATTGCTGTTCCGTATAAAATTCAGTGCCTCCCGTAACTTAGTAGTTAAGATAATAGTCGCGTTTGGAGCAAAGTGTCCTACAAGCTTTTACACGCTGAATTTGCGGGCATTCGTTTTCAACAAGACCTATTGACATACACGGGGCACCTCTGCATTTCAAAAGCAGTAAAATCCCCTTCAATTGAGATAGCTTCATTTATATAAGGCTTAAATTTTCACACAAGTCGCGTGATTTCCTAAAAAAATTACTCCATCTCTCGCTAAAGGGAACCATGTCTGGATGCGAAGCAGCGGGGAGATGGTTAGCTTGAGCGGGAGATGGTTTCGCGCTCATCGCGGCGCTGCACAGGAGAGAGAATGAGGCGCGCGCGCTCCGTCATTTTCATACCGCGGAACTACCGTGGCGCCCCCAGCGGAGTATGCAGTTGTCACACCACCTGTCGTGCGCGCCGCTCCGGATTCCTAGAGGAGAGAAAGGGGGGAGCGTAGGAGAGGAGAGAGAGGGGGAGGGGACGCGCATGCGCTGGGGGTGTGGGACGCGCATGCGCTGTGGGGTGTGGGACGCGGGCGCCACTCCGAACAGTAGAGGATCCCTAGAGGAGAGAAAGGGGAGCGTAGAAGAGGAGAGAGAGGGGGAGGGGACGCGCATGCGCTTTGGGGGTGTGGGACGCCGCGGGAGGGACGGACAGAGCCCCCGCCATAAGCTGCTTCGCATCTAAAATCATACTGCACTGCAACCAAGACTACAGCAAGCAGCTGCAACATCCTTCAGGAAACATGGCGTCGTTCCTGCATACACGATGCGAGCGAGCCGGAGCGAGCGGAGTCTTGGCCGTGACGTCACTCGCGAGAGGGCGCCACTCCAACTTCTCGCTACGCATAGCCATTTGCGGATATCGGGTTACCGGAGACGTAAACATGAGCGGCCGACAGACTCCACCTGATGGACTGGAGTTGAACCAGAGTGTACACGCAGTTATATTGCAGTAACCAAGCATATTTCACTTAGCTGCTGGTGTACAACGTCAGCAGTGACATAATAGTTGGCATGCAGCCTTTTACAGCGAAGCTGTTAAGTGCTCACCTTTCGATCGTCGCGTCCAGCAATAGAAAAAAAAAAAAGCTCTCATTGGCCGTATGCTGTGTGTGCGAGTGAAAGCGAGCGAGGGCGAGGGATGCGCGCTTTCGCGGGGAGCGAACGCACAGCGGAGATATTGTGGTTGTGAAAAGGAAGAGGCGCTCTTCACAACCACAATCTCCCTCTCCGCCGTGGCGCTCTTCACAACCACGATCTCTCTCTCCGCCGTGCGTTCGCTCCCCGCGAAAGCGCGCGTCCCTCGCCCTTGCTCGCTTTCCCTCGCACATATATAGCATACGGCCAATGAGAGTTTTTCTTTTTTTTCTATTGCCGGACGCGATGATCGGAGAGCAAACGCGACTTCCCAATAGATGGGGAGTGGTGGGCGAGGAGTGCATCGAGGCACTCTAGACTGTGCGTGTACGTGCCCGCTCGCCCACTGCGGCGCATGCGCGCAGCCCTGCCGGTCTCTGCCGCCGACTCTCTCTGAGCTTTCGCCCGCCTCTCCCCTAACACTGTGTTGTTGTTGTTGTTGTTGTTAGACCGTTTATTAAAATAATCATAAAAAGTTTCCGCCCCCAGGAAATGAAGCCATCAGGACGGGGGGAGGGATAAAGGAGGAGGTTCAAATATTATTCATCATTTTTGACTCTTGTAAAAATTGAAGTAACGACTGGAATATGAGGCGCCGTCTCTCGGGGGGACCAGTGGGAAGGCGCCAGGCGTCCAAATCCTGAGGCCTCAGAGTAGGAGGTAGGGTGGCTATCGCTCTTCTCCGGTGCTCGGCGAGATCCGAGCAGCCCCAGAGTATGTGATTCTGATCCAGCAGCTGGTTCCCTGGACAGGGGCGGCAAGTGGCTGATTGCCAGGTCTGGAGGCGCATCATGGCGCGGCGGGCTGGTGTCACTGCTGTCTCCGTGACGATGCGTCGCAGGCGTGTGGCTTCAGCACGGGTAAACTTCCCCGGCAGGGGCGTAGGATTTTCCGGGAGGATGTTCCGGAGCGCGGCCCTTCGAGCAGCCTTTGCCTCCGCCAGGACCGTGTCCGGGTCGATGGGGTATGGGTCGTCAGGCACTTGTGGACGCGTCTCTGAGGGGCAGGAAAGAAGCTCCCTTGCCAGAGAGTCGGCCATTCGGTTGCCAGCGACCCCAGCGTGACCTGGTACCCATGCGAGGCGGACAGTGTGGCCAGCCTCGTCGGCGATTCGGATCGCCCGGTGTATTGAGTGAACAGCACCATTGCGCGAGTCCTAGCCGGGCGCAGGCCTTTATGGAGGCCTGCGAGTCTGTGTAAACAGTATGATGAGTGAAGGCTGCGAAAGGAGGCTTGAGGACGGCGTCGCATACAGCGGATATCGCAGCCAGTTCCGCCGTTAATGGGTCGTTGCAGGCAGGAAGACAGGAGGAGTAGGCCGTGGCGGTGCGTGGGCAATAGTAGGCTATGGCTGAAGCTTCGTCGCTGAGGGCGGCGTCGGTGTAGACAGCGTGGTGATGGGGAGGAGCGTCGCGAACTTTTGCCTCATGCCGCCTTGCGTAAGACAACTGCCTCTCTGCGTGATCGGCATTCACGTTTTGGGGAATCGGTGCAAAGTCCCCGGTCAGGGGACAGTCCCACGGAGCAGGGAAGGAGGGCAGAGGCGCTGAGGGGACTGGCAGATGAAGAAGCGAAAGGATGCTGCGACCGGGTATCGTGGCTCTTAGTCGGAACTGTTGTGAATGCTTCGCAGCCTCGGCTATTGCCTCGATCGGATTCATCTGGGCCATTTGGGCAAGGCGGTGTAAGGGTGTGAAACGCGGCAGGCCGGTGACAACCCTCATGGCTTCGTGGTTGGGCGATTCCAGTGTTTTGCGTTGCTTTTGGGTAAGACTGTAGAAGTTATAGCCATATACAGCACGCGAGATTAGTAGAGCAGTCACGAGACGACGGAGAGTTCGCTCCTCACTGCCCCAGTTCTTGGACGCGATGCGGCGGATTAGGTGGAGTATTTGATGCGAGGTCCGAGTGATGTTGCGAAGCCATGTTGTTGCACCACCATCTGCATCGATGTAGATGCCTAGAACTCGAACAGTGTCTTGCTGAGTTATTTGCTCACCATCAAAGGTGAACGCAAATTGCGAGGCAGAACGGGCTGCCTTCGTGCCCAGTACTACGAAGTTAGTTTTGTCGGAAGAAGGTGTGAGTCCGACCTCCTTCAGAAATGTGGCAATGGTGTCGAGTCCGGCTTGAATGGCATCGGACTGGTCGCCGTCGGAGCCTCCGTAAGTCCATATTGTGACATCGTCCGCATACACACTGAAGCGAAGTCCAGGTATATCAGCCAGGCGATAGCAAAGTGGTGCCATCACCAAGTTGAACAGCAACGGCGAGAGGACTGCGCCTTGCGGCACTCCCACTCGTGATTTCTTCGGTGCGGAGAGTGTTTGACCTATAGCGACTTGAAATTCACGGTCACAGAGAAATCCGCGTATGTATGCCCAGGGTTTTCCTGTGATACCGGCGCCAGCTGCGGAAGCGAGGATCGAGGGGTGAGGTATGGAGTCAAACGCCTTGCGTATGTCGACCGTAACCAAAATCTTCACATCCAAGTGATGGCGGGTGTGTATAAGGTCCTGCGAGAGTAGTGCCAAATTGTCTTGTGTGCTGTGACGATGGCGGAAGCCAGTCTGGCAGGCATGAAGGATGCGGTTGCTTTCTACGTGCCAGTCAAGGCGACCCAGTGCCATTTTTTCTAGAAGCTTTCCAGCTTGGGAAGTTAAAGATATAGGCCGAAGGTTGCTCAGAATAGAGGGTGATTTTCCGGGTTTGGGAATGGGGATGACCGTTGATAGCTGCCATGAATCGGGCAGCTTTCCACTGTCCCAAACCTGATTAAGAAGAGCAAGAAGTTCCTCGAGGGTATTGTCTGGAAGGTTGCGGAGGAGAGCGTATGTAATGCCGTCCGGGCCTGGTGCGCTGGACGTGTTGGTGGAAAGCAGTGCAGCACGAAGTTCCGCCTTGGTGAAGGGTGAGTTCATCCCATCGTCCATCGCAGGTGGACTTGGGTTCAAAGTTATGTTTGAAGGATCGTATGAGGGTGGGGGGTTCATTGGGAAAAAAGCGGTTCCGGCGATATCTGCCACTTCTTGCGCGGTGATTCGGAGGGAAAGAGCTAGGTCTTCTCCTGCTGTGCGAAGGCGGGTGCGCTGGGATAGTCCTCTGAAGGTGCACCAAACGCGACCGGCTCCTGTGTGGCTGTCAAATGATTCACAATGCCGCTGCCAATTTTCACGAGCCAGTCGGTTGGCATATTCGGTTGAGTCGGCAGTTGCGCGGTTAAGGCGAATTCTGTCAGGCATGGTTTTGCCGCGGGTGAGGTAGATATCTTGGGCTTCTTGCCTGGCCGCCCAAAGGTTGAGAAGATGTTGCTCGGGGACTGGCGTGGAGTCAGTAAGCTGCAAAGTACGTGTGGCGGCACGTCTGGCTTCTTGCAAGCGGTCAAACAACGGCCGTTCTCGGGAGAGATCTTCGAGTGCAGCTCTGAATGCATCCCACTGAATAACAGGAACAAGTGAGCGTGCCTTTGCGCGGCTCAGTGCCGTGAGTTGTATTCGGATAGGGAAATGGTCGCTGCCCCTGGCGTCTGCAAGGACATCCCACGTACCGGTAAGTTTCTGAGAGAGCCTGGTAAGGTCCGGCGTGGTGGGTGATTGAGCCGCATGTAGAGGGTAGCGGGTGGGATCTGTCTGGCGAATTGAGCAATGAAAGATGAACTCGCTCGGCAGCTTGTAAAGTCGATGAACCGCGGGCACTATCGTGTGCATAGCTCCACGCGCGATGTGGGGCATTGAAGTCGCCGCCGATGACACAAAGATGGGGAGTGAGGTTTGGAATTTGGGCAAGCCATGATGCGTCCATGTCACCGGGAGCAGGTTTCCAGTACACCGACGACACAGACAATGGCTGGGAGCCAAGTTGCACAATAACTGTTGTGATTTCGCGAGTCACTGTATTTAGCTGAGACGTTGGCACTTGCGTCGCTGGAATCGAGCGTTTCACGAAAACGTGAGAAAAACCGGGGGGAGGTAGAGTTTGTTGGCGAGCGTACCGGGGTGGTATAGAAGGCTGGTTGAAGACGCGGTAACCGCGCAGGGTCAGTGGCGAGAGGTTAGCTTCTTGCAGCAATATAATATCAGGGACTGGGTCTTGGGTAATCCAAACAGAGAATTCGGCTTTTTTGTTGCGAATTCCACGACAGTTCCATTGAAGTATAGTGTAAGGGCTTGCCTTAGGTTGTGAAGCCATGTTGTGCCACGACGTTTAGGAGCGGTGAGATGGTGCTCATCATCCTGGCGAAAACATTTTCCACAGTTTGAGTGAACTGGGTGGTTAGGCGAATGAGTTCGTCTTGTAGGCGACGGTTGAGCCTTTCCTCAAGAGCTGCCAGGGCTGCTCGGTACGGCTCGGGCATAGGGGCCATCACTTTTGGTTGCGGGGACCGTGTCGCTGATGCGCCTGGCGTAGAGACTGCAGGCGTCTGTGCACACAAGTTTGGCGAAATTCGCTTTCTTTGCTACTTTATTGTGAGATGGAGCTGGCTGAGATTTCTTGGTGCCTGTTGAAGTCGAGGCTGCTGCCTGATGAAGGTTTGGGTGATGAGGGAGTCTTGGCCACTCCACCAAGTCAGTGGTATGGCGGCTCAATGGAAGAGGAGACTGGGAGCTGTGGTCGCCTGGTTGAAATGCGCTGACGATTATTTCACTGTTATGATCGGTCGGTGCTGTGGGAGCATTAGTGCGGGTGGGCGGGGCCGATTGGCGATGCCAAGCGATGCGTACCTTGTGTTGGGAGCGACGCTGCTTCGTGAGCTGTTTCTTTAATGGGCAAGAGATTGTCAGTGGCAATGTGCGGGCCTTGACAATTTCTGCATATAGGAGGCTCATGGCACCCATCTATCTCAACACGGTGAGGTGGACGGCCACATGTGGAGCAGCATGGTGTCTCTGTCGGGCACACGTCGTGGGTGTGTCCGAGCAGGTGGCAACGGGTGCAGACCGTCGCCTTAGGGCGAAACGGAGTAATCTGCTTGTGATGTAGGCGGTAAGTTATGAAACGTGGAAGTGTGGGTCCGGCGAATGTCACAAGCACGCTCCGGCCTTGGCTGTCGAGCGGACGCGCGGCAACCGGCTTGTGGGTCCGGCAGGCGATTTGTGCGAGGAGCGTGGGGCCGTCGTCTTTAACGTCGAAACCATGAAATATGCCCCTCGCGTGGTCTGGCGGCGTTGCTTCGTACGGGCGGAATGCGAAATTTCTAACTCCGCCTTGAATGGTTGTTAGCCCGAGAAAACGGGGTATGAGGGAGGGGTTCCATGCGTCAATGGCGATGAGATTCGCCTCGGGCTGAATTCGGATGCGGTAATCTTGGGTTTGAGGGCCTCCGATGGCCATGGCACCATCCTGCAGCGCTCCGTGAGGTATTTCCGACACGGCGAAACGCTCGGCAGGCCGGAGCAGGACCGTTTGTCGTGTGCGAGTCACAGGTTGCGGAGGAGTATTCAAGCTTGATGCTTGAATTTTGGTGCGTTTTCGCTGCTGCTGCCATGGGCGGTTGTCAGCTTCCACTGCGCGGGAGCTCCACACTGCTTGGAAATGTGGTGTTATTGTCGGGGCACAATTGCTGTCGCCGATGTGGTTGTTGCTGGGGTTTAGCACGTCAAATGGGTTAGGAGAATAAAATCGACTGACCACTGTGCCGTGCGTGGCATGAGTGTCCGTTGATTCGAAGGCAGTAGGTTGTATCGATGATTGGGTGCTTGTTAGTGGTGGGGCTGTTATGTCCATCATCTGTGCCGCCGTGAGTTCGGGAGTATTAGATGCGGGCCCCGACAGGTTGTTCGTCTGCACTGGGGTCGTAGTGTCCATTCTCACTTGGGTTGGCTGCATTGCCGAATTCGGGGGCTGGTCCGCGATGCGTGCATTGGTTGGTTCCATGGCATCGCAGCCGATGTTTCGGTTGAGAAGAAATTGCTGCTGGCGGCATGCGTGCAATTCAGCAGCCGGTGGTAGGGCGGCAGGGGATGGCTCGGGAGCAGACGACAGCGAGAGGTTGAGGGGCACCGGAACCGGAAGGCGCGCGGAGCCGGCGGGGCTCTGTTTGCCGTTCATCGCCGTGAACGCCGCTACAGTTCTAGTACACTGTAACGCCGCCGCCGCCGTTAGGCTTATCGCCAAAACGGCGGCTATGCTTGCCTTTCGGTGCCTGTCAGTGCCGAGCTGGAGGTCAAACTCTGTTGAAAAATTGTCCAGTAACGTCGGAGGCGGGGTGGAGTATACTGGCCGGTCGAAGAGCAGAGTTTCGAAAGCGTTTCCAGGAAAAAAAGGAATATTGACGGAGCGTAGCGAACATGCGACTACTCGCCTGCGCGCTAGCAGCGCCCTCTCCCCTAACACTGTGGACAACGGCGTTTAGCCGTTCATCACGTAGCCAGCGTTTTGACAGCGGTTGTGTGCGGTGGTGGTGGTGAAAAACATTTATTAAACTGGTTGCAGAGAGGTGATTGGGTTAGGGCCCTATTGGCCTCCTCCCCTCACAGTACTAGGTGGAGCCGCGATTCCGGGGCCCCATTGGCAAGCAACGCCGCCCGCGTCCGTTGAACCAAGGCCTTTTGGGTCTTGAGGTCTTGACAGCCGAGCAGGGCCGCCTCCCAGTCCTCTTTGGTGGGATTGGGGTTGGGGGGGGGGGGGATTTATGGGTTTGATTGGCACGCCCATACTATGTAGAAGGTGTCAGCCACCTCCCCAGAGAACTGGCATGCGCCTTCAAAGGATTGGTTGAAATGCTTGAGCACCGCCGGCACAGTACCGTGTTGGTGAAAATTTTGATGAGGAGGCGCTCGTCAGCGCGATCCAGTCCCTTACAACGGGCCGGGTAACACCGGTGCTCCTCTTCATAGTAATCGGTGATTTCTTTGAATGAAAGGGCCAGATTGTCTGATTGGGAGTAGGCTTCCAAGGACAGGGAGACAGCCTGGGGAGAGAGTGCGCGGGCGGCCTGATCTGCCTGTTCGTTTCCCTGGAGTCCCTGGTGACTAGGGGCCCAAATCAGGTTACGCGGAGTTGGATCAACGTATAGGCAGCTGGATTGCAGTATGCGCCGAGCAAGCTGGGGGGGGGGGGGGGGGCACCCCAGTTCATAGTTCCGACAAGCCCCTCGCGGTGTGTTTCGACGTGGGATTCGTGATGGCCAGATCGATGGCAATCTCCTCCGCGTATGTTGCGCTGTACGCTTTGAAACTGAGCCCGTTAACTGTGTTAGTGCTGTGTACGACTGCGGCCGTGTACCACCCCCCGCGGTGTGGGCCGGCAAAGTCCACGTAATACACGTGTTGTTGGTGGCCATAGTGTCGCTTCAACGCTTCCGCGCGCGCCTGTCGACGACCGCTATGGTCTTCTCTGGACATGTTATGGGGAAGGGGTCGGACCCGGAGGGCGCGTCTCCAGGGTTCTGGCACTCTCACCCTTTCCTCAATGTGGTAGTCGCGTTTGATGTGTAGCCGGTCCAAGAGGCGGCGACCAGACAGGGTCTGTGCAAGACGCGTGTATTGGTGGACCAAGTGGGCTTCTCGAAGCTCCCGGAAAGTGTTCACCACACCCAGGGACAAAAGACTCTGGTTGGACGTGGTGACCGGGAGGTCGAGAGCCTGCTTGATGACTTTCCGATGTATGACTTCCAATTGGTCATCATCGTGTTTGTGCAGGTGCAAGTAGGGGGTCGAGTAGAGGATTCTACTCGTTACGAAAGCATAGGCAAGCCGCAATGCATCCTTGCTTCGTAATCCGCCCTGCTTGTTTTAGACCCGGCGGACCATACTGCCCACCTGGTCTCCCACCTTGCGAAGTTTGGCCAGGGTGGTGTCGGCCCTGCGTTGGTGGTGTATGAAGAGGCCAAGGACGTGGATCTCCTTGGCCTCCCGGATCGGTCACGAGGGGAGACTGATGCGTAGCTGAGTTGTGTCCCGAGGGGAGGGACGTTCGTGCACAAATTCGGATTTAGCTGTGGCGCACTGAAGTCCGGAGTCAGTTGCGTAGTCGTGGACTACGGTCGCTGCTGCTTGCAGGCAGGACTCCAAGTGGCCCAGGTTACCTTGCGTGGCCCAGATTGTGATATCATCCGCGTAAAGAGCGTGATGAATACCAGGCGGAGAAGCCAATTTGAAGGGAAGATGAAGCATGGCTCAATTGAAGAGGAGGGGAGACAGGACCGCGCCTTGAGATGTTCCCCTCGAGCCGATTATGTATGTTCCGTGTTCCGTATCTTGTATGCGTATGTAGGCTTGGCGTTCTGTAAGAAATTGTGTTATGTAATTGAATGTTTTGTGGCCACAGTTGGTGTAACTGAGGTGGTCTAGGATTACTTCGTGCTTGACGTTGTTGAATGCGCCTTTAAGATCCAAGGCCAGGACCACCTTGTCATTGTGGGGACATTCGACAGGATCTAAGACGTTATGGTGGATCTGCAGAAGTGTACCCTGTGCTGACTTTTGAGGGCGGAAACCGAACATGGTGTCCGCGAAAATGTGCTGTGTTTCGAGAAAGTCGGATAGTCTGTCTCGCACCATAAACTTGCCGACACAAGACGTGAGGGAGATGGGGCGAAGGTTCTCCACATCAATAGGTTTGCCGGGCTTCGGAATGAAGGTCACGAGAGCCGACTTCCAGTCGAGAGGGAGAGGAGTCTCATCGTCCCAAATGTTACTGATGTATTTGAGGAGAGCGGCGTAGGCTTTGTCGGGAAGGTTGGTCAAGAGTTTGACCGTAACCTTGTCGCGCCCGGGTGCAGTGCCACGCTTCATCTTGCGGAGGTCGTGTAGCCGGAACGGGGTGTCCAGCTCCGTGTTCTCTTTGGGCGCGTTAAGTTAAGGCGCTCTAGCAAGCAGAGTGAGCTCTTTTAAACGTAACGGCTAAAAAGCGACTTCCGGTGCGTAATTACAGGAGCGCGCTCTACGCGCTCCAAATAACGGTGCGCGAGAGCGCGCCCTGCACGGCTTTCGGAAAAATGAGGTTAAGTTAAGCTCCGAAGGCGTCGCACTCGAGCGTGCTCCTTTGGAGTTCGGAGCGCGCTAACTTAACGCGCCCTTTGCCTGCATACGAGTACACGGCCATCCGGGGGGCCTTTGTGGTGCACAGGTAACGATCCATGAGCGTATGCGCTAGCTCTGTTGTCGTTCCTGTAAAGTTGTGCATGGCCCTATGTAGGTGGCGTTGAGTTTCCAGGCGTGTTTGTGGTGGATCGGTGAGAGCGCGGAACAGGCGCCACGTGTTGCGGCCAGACATCTGGCGCACAGCCGCGTTGCACCGATCCACCCAGTTAGTGTCGGCTAGCTGAGAGGCATATTCCGCGGCCTGCTGTGTGAGTTCGAGGATGCGCTTCTTGAGGCGTCTGTTATGTTTCTGTTTCCTCCATCGTTTGGTGAGGCTGCGGCGGGCCTCCCAAAGATGAAGAAGGTGAGTGTCAGTTTGTGTGTCCATGTATCTGCTTTTCGGGTTGTCTGAGTGTCGACGTGAGCGATTTGGACCAGGTGTCGTAGCCCGATTGGAGGGGGTCTACGACAGGTAGAAAGGTGCGGAAAGTCGTCCAGTCCGGCACACGAGCTTGTGTTAGTGGGCGTTTCAGGGGACGTATGTAGATGGCTGTGTTGATTATACAGTGATCACTACTGAGAGTGTCCTCTGTATTCAGCCAGTCGGCATGGCGTATGTTGCGTGTAATAATGTTGGGTAAGTGTCTCGTTGAATCGAAGTGCCTACACGTGTTGGGTTGGCGGGGTCAGTGTGGAGGGTGAGTCCAAGTGTGGAAAGAAGTTCCGCAAGTTTCATCCCACGCGTGTCCTCCCGGACCCCCAGAGCCTGCTCGGGGCGTTGAAATCGCCGACAATCAGGAGGGGATCCATTGTGAAAATTTCGCCGAACGTAACGCTCTTACGTTTCGGGGGGCAGTAAATGTTTAGAATGTGTACAGGTGGGCCAGACCGCTTTAGAGGCAGCACGGACACCATCGTGTACGAGAAAGGCGGTGTTGTGGGGAGTGTGACCTCCTGCGCAGTATATTGCTTGTGAACAAGTGTACATGTCTGCGGGCTGTGTTGAAATGTAGTGTAGTTGGTGAGTTTGACGCCGGTGCCGGGTTCCTGAAGGGCAACCACGGCGACGAGGAACTCAAGGGTCTCAATTAAGTTAGAGGCGGAGATGAGCCCGCTTCTTGCGGTCCTTGAGACCTTGCAGTTACACCGTGTTAGTGTAAGCGGCTGAGTTGAACAACGCGCACAACTGTTGTCCACGGCAGCGCCGTTTTGCCCGCGTTCGCACCGAATGCGCGCGGCGTTGGTGGCGTGTTTATGAGGAACTTGCCAACATTTGCCGTACACCCTATGACGGTGTACCGTAGCGACCATAAGGCCGTGGTCCCTGTGGTCACTAAATAAATGAAAACCACTGAATCATATATATTTCTCATTCTTTCATACTTCAAATAACCAATCACACCATCACATCCTAATAGTCATAATGGAAATACATAATTCCCACCATAGTACAGCTTCGCTGGTCTTTCATCTCCACCCCAGTCGAAGGGCTGACAGTTTCTTTACGCTTCTTCGACCAGAACACTAATGTGAAACGAAAACGTCTGTAATATGTTGTGGTTGGACAAAGCGTCAGAGGATTTCGCTACCAGCGTTCTTACAGCAATTACCGTCTCCGGTAACCGGGAATCCGTGAAAGTCAGTACATCTGCGGCTGACCTAAAACTGTCTGCTATCTCCCCAGTGTTCGCGGATGTCGGCGGTGCACGAGTATGCTTCACGCAGACGAAACCCACACACTACAGCACGGAACGGTGCAGTCAAATATGCCAGTGTTTTCAAAGGACTGTTCAAGTGTGCTCGGTTGTTTTCAATGTACTGCTTTTGATGGAGATGGTCCTAACGCCTAGGCAAGTAACAAGAGCCAATGTGCGTCGAATGCAGATCCTACCTCGAGGTGCTAACGAAATTCGTAATGTGCTTGAGACATTGGAAGAGTAGGTGGTGCACTTCCCAGCCGTCATGAGAGTGTGGTGTAGCATAGTGGAGCCGCAAGTTCGCGGCGGTGGTCGGCAGAGTTATGTTGTTCTACGCGCCAGGTCGAAGCCTGTCAACGATGACACGGTGGCGGCGGTCGCAGTCGTCCTCGGCGTAACGGAAAGGACAGAGCAAATCCAGTTTAGAACGACTGTTGCAATAACACTGCGGAATAATAGGGATGACAGCAGAGCTGCGCGTGCGTCATTTAAGAGTGCGACTTCTAAGAGAAAAAAGATCGTGAAAAGCGTTAAGGCAGGTGAGGATGGATGGATGGATGGATGAAGAACTTTATTTGGGTCCTTTAGGGCGCGCGCTAGAGCGCTGCGGGCCGCTCCCACGTCGGGACAGAGAGGCCGTGCCTCCCCGCCGCGTCGCGGGCCCGTTGGACAGCCCATAACTGTTCTTCGAAGTCGGGGCTGCGTAGAACCGCATCCTAACGTGAAGAAGTGTTGCTTTCATCGCCGCGTAACGCGGGACACCGCCAGAGCATGTGAGGTAAGCTCGCTAAGTCATTGCATAGTGCACATGCATTTGTAGTCTGAATTTCGGGGTACATTTTGTGAAGAAGTAGGGGGTTTGGGTATGCCCCCGTGTGTAGAAGCCTTAGTGTTAAAGCCTGCGGTCTATTGAGTTTACAATGTGGCAGGGGGTAGATCCTACGAGCCAAGTAAAGGTGCTTAGTAATTTCGTTGTACGAGGAAGGAGAGTCCCGTTTGTCAGTACCCCCAACGTCACGCTGCCCGGTACTCGTAGCTACGCGGTTGATAATCCCTCGCGCAGCATTGTGTGCCGACTCATTGAGGTTTGGCGGGGCACCCTCGATCTGTACCATGTGGGCTGGAAACCAGATCACAGTGTGTGGCTTGATCTGCTTGCTTCCTAGTATCCCTAGAGCCAGCCCGGATATGGTTCCTTTGGCAAATGCCCGAACGGCTGATCTCGAGTCACTGTAGATTGATGTCCTCTTGTCGTTCAATAAGGCCATCGCTATTGAAGCCTGCACTGCGATCTCAGAGGACGTCGTCTGAGTCGAGATTGCGTTGGTTACTTTACTTTCATGGTCTACGCTAACCGCAGCGAAGGCCTGTCCGTCGGCGTAGCGCGCTGCGTCTACGAAACTGTTCTCCGAAGGCAGGTGAGGAAGATAGTAAAAAAAAATTGAAAAGGTGCGGTGCGTTGAGACCAAATCAACAGCCGCCTCTCCGCCATTCCACGAAGAAAATTTAAACTGGAGACTCTCGCTTACTGAGCACATTGCAAAGACTAGGAGAACACATATAACTGTAATACTTGGACTGCCTAGAGCCTAGCAAAAATGAGCTTCCTGAAGGCCTATTCCTTTGTTCCAAAATCCTGGTAATAAATGGCTCGCCCTATGTGCAAGTTCATTCCACGGTTTATGCAGCGAGGGCAACACCGAACCAAAGTATGCCAATACTAGAGCGCCTTCGTAGAGCGGGACGCACAGGCGGACGCACAGGCGTCAGTCCACGGTCCATGTTGTAGCTTGTGGGGGTCTCGTGTATCTCATAGGAGTACCGAACACCACTGGTTCGAGCTTAGCGAGTTACGTCGCCGCGTCAGTCGTCGCCTCGCGTACTCTAGCGCGCCGCTCAGCGCGCGCTCAAGCCGCAAAAGGGGTGCGCTACGCATGCAAGAGAACACAGTATTGCCCTGAGTTAGCAGAAACGGTTTATTGTCTCCTGCTGCACCCAACACTGCACAAACGCCCGGTCCGGCGCCAGCGCGGGAATCAAGGGGCTCCCGCGCCAAGGGCGGAAATGCAGACAAGGGGCAGGCTAGCAAGTCGCTGCGAGAGGTTGGCTCCCCGCGACACACCGCTAGGAAAAGTTCCCGCGGCTATGCTGCTTGCTTTCGCGATAACCAATGGGCTCACCCGTGAGAGCTCCGTCGGCTTCGGCCTCCGTGAAGTGTGGCTCGGCGCAGTACGACCGCGCGCGAGCACCGCTCTTCAGCTTAGCGTCCGGACACGATCAACACAAGGTGTGCGTTTGCTGTACGTGCAAAGGCACCGCAGGCGATCTCGAGTCCGAGACACAAAGGGGCCGCGGAGGACGAGAGGAAAACGTGCTGTCCCGGAGAGATCTCCTCGCGCGCAGAGTGCCAACCTCCGAAGCTAATTCTCCCCTAACTCCGGTTACAAAACTTCCCTAGATTTAGGCAAAATGCGGTTATTTAGTATGTTCTCTGTAATATAAATTGCGTTTGTGCTACGCAAATACACTGCAGGTTTTAGTTTTAAGACTTATCTACTTGTTTGAAAAGATTTATTCAAGTCACTGTGCTTAAGCTGAAATAATGTCACAGTTCAAGTTGCAATGCTTTTCAACAGCATTTATTCGCACACGACCTCAACAATGTTAAATGTAGGAAGTAAGAAAGCAGATATAAGTTGCTGTCATCTACCGGCCTCAACAGCTCCGCTCATTCTCATCGGCTACCTTGTACTTTGTAATACATTTCTTAAGATATCCTGGTCCTGCGCTCATCATACCGACAGTTCCTTTGACCAACTTAAATAAATATTTCATTAAATGTATGCAGAAATTGACAGCACAGCTAGGTACGAGCGGCAATAGCTCAGTAAGAGTGATCTGTTAACTGCCGCAGGACATTCACACCTTGTCGTTTACTTGACAATGTGCGTTCACTGAGTACGATTGTAATTAAATTATATTTAGCGTGCCAATGCGAAGGTAATTTGCGGGGACTAAATGAAAACACGTCGTCACCTCTGTAGTTTCATCACGACAGTAGTTCCTTTCCTCCATGTGTAAACGGAAAATGTCCCTTGATTTTGACACATTTGCCTTTTTTCGTAACGGCGACGTACATTGCCCTTATCTAGAGAAATTTCCGTAGGGTTGGCAGCACTGCTCGCGCGCGCTCTCCCGACAGCGGCGAACCGCCTCCAGCCAACGCGAGATCCCCTCCCAACAGACCACCGCGAGTGGAGCGCCACCGCCTAAAACCATCGCAAGTGGAAAGGGAGAGGCGTAAGGACGACAGAACAGGTGAACGTGCGCACTAAGGCACCGAGGCACACCTCAATTTCCGCGAGCTGAAGGTGTGAACCGTGAGGTACATTATTGCGGTCACTACAGCGCGGTCCTTTCTTAATGCCATAAACGTGCTCTGGCACACCGTCTCTTGTGGTGCCGCATAAAGGAAGTCTCTAGCATTTTTGAGCCCATAAACCTACTCCTGCTTGATCAGGGTAGAATTAGCTATAACTGCCCACAGGTCGAGTTTAGACATGAACTTGATTCACCGAGGAGCTTGGATGGAGTGCATCGACGCAAATTATAGACATTTCATTTCGCATTGTTCGAGTGCAAACAAGTCCACCGCTTTAGTGATTTTTTGTGTTCTGAATCTCTTATGCTGTAGAGCTCCAAGTCGGGCTAGTTGGTTGACATGCATGGTATATTTTAACTGCGCTAACCCACACGGACAAGGACGAGGCAGCCAAGACGTCTTGTCTGCCTCGTCCTTGTCCGTGTGGGTTAGCGCAGTTAAAATATACCATGCTGTTATGCTGTCATTAGCTGGATATAAGATAATGGCCACTTATAACTTAACTTTTTTTTTTCTTCTTGCGAGTGGGCTGATTACTACTGTCGGCAATGAAAGTCCACGAAGATGCAGTCAAGTTGAGAATGGAAGTGTTAATTGTGACAGGCTTTTTTATAATTTGTAAAGGCGTTTATTAGACACCAGCCGTTTGGGCCGTCCGTTGTCATATTCATCAGTGAAAGAAAATACGCTCTAATTCTAGGTGGTGACTTCAACATCAACATGTTAGCTGATAGCAGTGCTAAATTAGAACTCGAATCGTTGTTAAACTCTCATTCTTGTAAAAATTTTATAACATCCCCCACGCGAATCACTCCACAATCAACAACACTTTTAGATCTGTTTATAACCAATTTTGATCCCTCGTTTGTTAAGGCTGGCACTTTAGTTCATAATATTAGCGACCACTTGCCTATATTTATGTTTGTCAGTCAATTCACTAACACACCTAAACCACTGCATTCGGAATTTTCATACAGACTAATTACCCCAGAAACACTATCTGCTTTTAGAGACCGCTTAGGCAGAACAAACTGGAACGAAGTATTCGCAACGAGCGACCCCAACTTGGCATACGATTTGTTTATGAAGAAGTTTTCTGAATTATACTTCGCATGTTTTCCCGTCAAGACTTTTAAAACCTGCAAAGAAAGTCGAAAACCTTGGGTAAATAAAGAATCCCTCAATCTTATAAGAAAGCGGGACCATTTGTTTAAGGCATTTATATTGAGTAAATCCCCTGAAGCCCTCAAAGCTTTCAAGAAATACAGAAATTTTGTTACTAAACACCTTCGGAATACAAAAAAGCAATATTATTCTAACCTGTTTAACTCGACACAAGGACGCACAGAAAATGTTTGGAAGGCATTAAACACTGTAATTGGTAGTGCATCTGAGGCAGTAACTAAAATTGTAAAAGACGGAATAGAAGTTCAAGGCTCTGAGCTAGCTAATGCATTTAACGATTTCTTCCTATCAGTTGGTGACGCTACCACCAGCAGCGCTGACCTAAGATATATGAATGACCGAACTAACCAAACCATATTTTTAAAGCCACTTTCAGACGGTGAGCTTGTAGCCACATTTCTAACCCTCAGCAATAGCAAAGCCACTGACGCGGACAATATTCAAATAAAACCTGTAAAATATGTCATTGATATACTAGCACCATGCCTTACCTACATATTTAATATGTGTTTGTCTACAGGAATTTTCCCTCGAAATATGCAGATAGCAAAAGTTACAGTTGTATATAAAAAGGGCAATAGAAATGATATGTCCAACTACCGTCCTATCTCAGTTCTGCCTGTATTTTCCAAAGGTTTGGAGAAAATAATTTTGAAAAGCCTGACCTCTTTTACCGACCGCTTCAACTTGATAAGCTCTGCACAGTATGGCTTTCGCAGAAACAAGTCTACAGAGCTCGCACTACTGGCCCAAAAGGAATTCATTCTAGAAAATTTCGAGTGTAGAAATATGGTGCTTGGGCTTTTTTTAGACTTTTCAAAAGCCTTCGACCTCATTAATCATGATATTCTGCTTCAAAAAATGGATCACTATGGCATAAGAGGTGTCACGCACAAACTAATCAAGTCGTATTTACTATACCGTACTCAATTTGTTGCCATCGAAGGAAATCATTCTTCAATAAAATGCATTAAAACAGGCGTCCCTCAGGGAAGCATCCTGGGACCGTTTCTGTTCATACTTTATATTAATGAGATTGTCCACATTGATAAAACAGCCCATTATATAATCTATGCTGATGACACGAGTTTATTCTTTTCGGGCAAATCATGTGCCGATTTGGGTAGTCGAGTGAATAGCGCACTGTTTGAAATTAATGCATGGGCCCAAATGAACTCCCTAAAACTAAACATTAATAAAACGAAGGTAGTTTTATTTCACCCCCGCCACGCATATGTCCAGTTACCCACCATTTTGTTAAACAACTCTAAAATTGAAGTGGTAAAAAGCTTCAAATCATTGGGCGTGTATTTTTCACAAAACATGACATGGGATGATCACGTGAACTACATTATTAATAAACTATCTAGGACAACAGGCATTATGCGCCGCCACTGCTACAATTTTCCTACCTCTGTTAACATACTCATATATAACTCTTTATTTTTGTCTCTATTAAATTACGCATTTCTTGTATGGTCAACAACAACAGCTGGAAACATTAGCAAACTTACCGTCCTGCAAAAAAGTGCTCTACGCCTAGCCTGTAAAGTTCCATATCGCTACCACACTGCAGACTTGTTTAAGAAGTACCACATCATTCAGGTTACATCAATGTATGATTACAAGCTATGCCGTTTATATAAACTCGGTTTGCTGAAAAATAATGATGACATGACAAGCCTAGCAAGGCTAGAGAAAAACATTCATACTTATAATGTACGCCATCCTGAAGTGTGGTATGTCGCGAAATGTAGAACTAATTACGGAAATCAAATGTTAAAATTTCAGTTGCCTACACCTCTAAACCACATAATAAAAGAAAATAACATTGACATATCTGGTACAGCACCAAAACAACTGCGTTTAATGTTTGTATAATGATGTGATACGACGATTTCCTTGTTCTTTATGACTGCTTCGTAATCCCCTTTTCAAATGACGTTTTATATCTTTTGTGTTTCCTTAGTAGGTTGTACTTCCTTAGCCGCACGCTTTTATGCTTTCCCGTGTGCTAGGGGGGTCAGGGCACCTCAAGCTGTCCTTACAGCTTTTACCTGCCCTCCTCGTAACTTTTTCTTGTTGCGGAATAAAATTCAATTCAATTCAATTCAATTGTTTGAAGCTCCGAGCTCTCCGCACTAGCGGCGTTGGCGTTTCTCGAGGAAAGCGCAGGAGGGATCGATCCACCATAAAGGGCTGGAGAGCGTGACCCGCTATGGTGTTCGGATTCTTCGCTACAATCACCCCCGGGAGCGAAGAGGGAGCCGTCGGGCGGCCTAACAGTTGGTCCCTATGACAGGGTCATAGTAGGGCTTGAGGCGCTCGACGTTGACAGTGTCGCGTCCACGGCGGCGCATGTCCGCAGAAGGTTCAACTGGTTCGATCACGTAGTTGACGGGAGATGTGCGTTCGACAATACGGTAAGGGCCTTCATACTTGGGCACTAGTTTCGATGAGAGACCAGGTGTAGCGGAAGGAATCGAGAGCCACACAACAGCTCCAGGAAGGAAGGTGGGTGCAGAAGTGAGGTCACCGCGTGTGCTCTTCTGCCGCTCTTGGTCATTAGATGTGAAGACCCGTGCGAGATCGCGGCACTCTTCAGCATGTCTTGCCGTGTCAGAAATGGGCGCACATTCAGACGCATCCGGCCGGTACGGTAGAATTGTGTCGATGGTGTGCGACCGGTGCCGACCATACAGTAAGAAAAAAGGTGAAAAGCCAGTGGTGCTCTGAGTGGCAGTGTTATACGCGGAAGTTACAAATGGCAGAATGACGTCCCAATTAGTGTGGTCGGAGGAGACGTACATAGCAAGCATGTCCCCGAGCGTAAGGTTGAAGCGTTCTGTAAGGCCATTGGTTTTGGGGGTGGTACGCCGCAGTTGTGCGATGAACAACGTGGCACGCCTTGAGAATGGCTTCAACTACTTCGGACAGGAAGACACGCCCACAATCACTGAGTAGTTCCTGGGGTGGCCCATGTTGCAGGATGAATTGTCGAAGCAGGAAGGAGGCAACATCGCGCGCTGTAGCTGCCGGTATAGCGGCTGTTTCGGCGTATCGCTCCAGGTGGTCGACGGCCACAATGGTCCAGCGATTTTCAGCCGACGTCAGGGGGAGGGGTCCATACAAATCGATGCCGACGCGTCTAAACGGCCGGGTAGGGCAAGGTAAAGGTTGCAGACCGGCTGGCGAAGGGCGGGGTGAAGATTTCCGGCGCTGTCAATCGGGACAAGAGCGAACAAACTTGTGAACGTAGCTGTACATCCTGCGCCAGTAATACCGCTCTTGAAGGCGCTGGTAAGTCTTAAAAACTCCGGAGTGTGCTCACTGTGGATCAGCATGGAAAGCTGCGCATACTTCGGAACGCAGACTGCGGGGTACCACTAACAACCACTGGTGCCCGTCGGGGTTATAATTGCGTCGGTGAAGCAGGTTGTCGCGAATGGCAAAATGACGTGCTTGGCGACGCAACGTGCAAATGCTTGTTTGTGCCGACGAACTAGAAAGCAAGTCTAAAGGGAGGCAATCCAATGGTCCTTGCGTTGCTCAGAAGGGATGGCGTTAAGGTCGAGCGAAGAAACAATAATCTCGGATAGTGAGGAGCAGGCATTGTCAGGCAAGGGAGAGCGCGAGAGGGCGTCGGCGTCAGAATCTTGGCGTCCGTTGCGGTAGAGCACCCGGACATCGTAGTGCTGCAGGCGAAGTGCTCATCGAGCAAGACGGCCCGAGGGGTCCTTCAAGGACGACAGCCAACATAGTGCATGGTGGTCCGTCACTACGTCAAATGGGCGACTTTATAAATAAGGCCGGAACTTAGTCAGAGCCCAGATGATGGCCAAGCATTCTTTTTCTGTCACAGTGTAATTTGTCTCAGCTTTCGTAAGCGTACGACTTGCATAAGGGACGACATATTCCGGAAACCCTTGTTTGCGTTGGACAATAACAGCGCCGAGGCCGACGCCGCTAGCATCTGTGTGCACCTCAGTGTGCACCTCAGACCACGAAGTGAGGGGCCCGTTGCGTGACAGCAGTTTCGTCAGGGGTGAGATGATGACGGCGAAATTGCGAATAAAGCATCTGAAGTGAGAACAAAGACCAATGAAACTGCGCAATTCTTTGGCAGACGTTGGCTTAGGGAATTCGGCGACGGCCTGAAGTTTGGCCGGATATGGGAGTATCCCATTCCCATCCTTGGATACGACGTAACCGAGAATTGTCAGCTGCCGAGCAGCAAATCGGCACTTGTTTAGGTTTAATTGTAGGCCAGCGTTCGTTAAGCACGTCAAAACACACCGTAGGCGTTGAAGGTGCGTTGTGAAGTCCGGCGCAAAAACAACAACGTCGTCAAGATATCACAAGCATGTGTACCACTTCATAGGCGGAAACTTTTCATTTTCCCGGGGGTCCGGCCAGCTTTCCGAAACCTACCCATATATACAGGGTGTTTCAGCGAACACTTTCAAAATTTATTTAAGGTTGCCTCTGGCAGATAGCCCAATTCTAGTTAATGAGCTGTTCTACTCGAAGAGGCGGACATCAATTGCACAAAAAAGTTAAATGCATAATCGACTAATTAACAAAAATTCACTAATTAAGTTTTTAAATAATTACCTGATGGCCCATATTGCAATTTACAAATTGTAGCCGTGGAGTTCGCGAGGCTGATCCACTTAAAATTAATTCTCAGGATGACGCCAGTTTCGAGATATTAATTCCCGAACTTTGCGGAGAAATGCATTGGCGTTACAGTTAATTTTGAGCTTCAATGCATGAAGTGACGTTTTGTTAAGAACCTAACTGGAACGCCAATGCATTTCTCCGCAAAGTTCAGGAATTAATATCTCGAAACTGGTGTCATCCCGAGAATTCGTTCCAAGTGGATCCGCCTTGCGAACTCCACGGCTACAATTTGTAAATTGCAATATGGGCCATCAGGCAATTAGTTAAAAACTTAATTAGTGAATTTATGTTAATTATTTGATTATGCATTTCAATTTTTGTGCAAGTAATGTCCGCCTCTTAGAGTAGACCAGCTCATCAACTAGAATTGTGCTATCTGCCACAGGCAACCTTTAAGAATTTTTGAAAGTGTTCGCTGAAACACCCTGTATATATATATATATATATATATATATATATATATATATATATATATATATATATATATATATATCCTTTGCTAACAACTTTCAATTTCTCGCTTTATGGCGCCACATTTATGTCGACCCTCCAGGCAAATTGTCGCGGTTGTCGTCGCCGTGATGTTCCGCATTAAATCCAAAAGCCATATACATGAGCGACCCATACCTTGTAGGTGCGGGAAAAAGCACGTAACTGTGAGCCGAAAAGGATGGCGGCTTGATGGCATTATTTCCCACGCGCTCAATATTCGGGTTAGTTGCAGGTCACGTAATCAAACGCGAATGGGAAGGAGAGCGCGCGTCTTCTCCTCTAGCCCTGCCGTAGCTGTGAATGACTGTGCGCGGCTTACGCTTATGGGGCCCGCGTGCCATATCTAATTGTCGGTAATCATTGGTGGGTGCAATAATAAAGGGCGACCAGGGATGGCTGCTCACTTCATGCGCGTTGTCTTCCTTGCCGGGCTGGCTTTCTGCACCCCTAGTGTTGCAGAGTTAAGAGACAGTGGACATCGCAGATCACTCACAGAGGCCGTCAGTAGTGGACGTAAAAATAGGCAGATAATGATGATGAATCTAATTTTCAGAGTTGCGGTGAATCGCGCGGCTGTACGAACCGTTCGCCTTCGTTGCCGGCGTTCTTCACAATGCTTGCGTTGTGAAAGCGAGTGCTCGAGGTCATCCAGTGAGGTATTTACAGGTTTACATGATCCGTGCTTACTATGTCCCCTATGTCCACTATGCTGATTATTTTAATTGTAGGTGAATGTTTACTACAATTTATATGGCCACTATAACTAACGTATAGACTCGTGTAAGGGCCACACTTGTCTGTCGCGATTTTGACGAGCCTTTCATGGGGCCGGGCCATTTGACCTAATTTTTCCAACTACGAGTATGAAATCAGCCGTAAACCTCCACGATTGCCTCCTCTCGACATCCAGTAGCGACGCGCGAAAGTACGCTGCGCGCAACAATTCGCTGTTGAGCCCGATCAGAATCAGCGCATGGAACGCGATTGCTTCTCGGTTGGATGACTTTTTTTTTTTTATATTGACTGTCAAGTTATGGGTGCGGCCCTTACACAGGGCGATCCTTACACGGATTTACAGGGTAAGAATCTTCCTTCGTGTAATTGTCTTCTTCGCTATCACTAATACTGCTTCGCCTTCCCGGCCAAACTGCACTCTTTATTATTTTTTAGTACTTTGAGTCCGAGTATAAGCGCTGCTTATACTCGGACTCTTCTTAGGAGTAACGTTAAGAGACAGGAAGAGAGCGGTGTGGATCACAGAACAAACGGGGATAGCCGATGTTCTAGTTGACATTAAGCGGAAGAAATGGAGCTGGGCAGGTCATGTAATGCGTAGGATGGATAACCGGTGGACCATTAGGGTTACAGAATGGATACCAAGAGAAGGGAAGCGCAGTCGAGGACGGCAGAAAACCAGGTGGGATGATGATGTTAGGAAATTCGCAGGCGTAAGTTGGAGTACGCTAGCGTAAGACAGGGGTAATTGGAGATCGCAGGGACAGGCCTTCGTCCTGCAGTGGACATAAATATAGGCTGATGATGATGGTGATGATAAGCGCTGCTGCGCATGACTTCTAGACTTCTATTTATTCTGATTTTGAGTGAATCTGGCTTGGCATCATTTCGGTTACTGAGTGAATTCTATATAAAAGATGTTTCAGTGAACAGTTTCCAAAATTTTTAGAGGTGGTCTGTGTGGCCTGTGGCAGAAAGTAAAATTCTAGTTCATGAGCTCCTCTACTCGAAGAGGCGGGCATTACTTGCACAAAAAATTGAAATACATAATAGACTAATTAACAAAATTAAGCAAATAAGTTTTTAGCTAATTACCTTATTGCCCATGTTGCAATTTACAAATTCTAGCCGTGGAGTGTGGATCCACTTTGAACTAAATCTCAGGCTGACACCAGTGTCGAGATATTACTTCTCTAACTTTGCGGAGAAATACATTGGCATGACAGTCACTTTCTCAACAAAACGTCGTTTTATGCATCTAAGCACAAAAGTTAGAAAAGAAAAAAATTATGGAATTTTACGTGCCAAAACCACGATCTGATTATGAGGCACGCCGTAGTGGAGGATTCTGGAATAATTTAGACCACCTAGGGTTCTATAGCGTGCACCTAAATCTAAGCATATCTAAGTATACGGGTGTTCTAGCATTTCGCCCCATCGAAATGCTGCCGCTGTGGCCGTGATTTGATCCGGCGACCTCATGCTTAGCAGTCCAACACCATAGCCACTAAACAACCACGGCGGGTAAGCGCAAAAGTAACTGGAACGCCAATGCATTTCTCCCAATGTTCGGGAATTAATATATCGAAACTGGTGCCATCGTGAGAATTAGTTCCTATTGCATCCACCTTGCGAATTCCACGGCTATACTTTGTAAATGGTAACACGGGTCATAAGTTAATATGTTAAAAACCTAATTGGTGATTATTTTTTATTAGTCGATTATGTATTTCAATTTTTTGTGCAAGTAATGTTCACCTCTTCGAGTAGACCTGCTCATGAACTAAAATTGTGCTATTTGCCACAGGCAACCTTTAAAAAATTTTTGAAAGTGTTTGCTGAAACACCCCGTTATTATATGGCCTCTGCATGCAAGATGCGATGTTTCCATCCCTAATGCGTAAATGTTGTAAATCATTAGAAGATCTTTTTTTAACACGAAAGTGTTTTATGCCGGGGTCCACTAAGACTTCACTGACGTATTTCCGTCACGGAAATACGTCAGCTTACAATGTACACGAACATAATACAAAGAAAGAAACCAGAAGAAAAAGTTCCACAAACATGCAAAATTTGGAAATCGAACCCACGACCTCTCGGTCCGCGACGATAGATCGCCGAGCGTTTAACCCATTGCGCCACAAACGCATTTGCAGAGAGCTACACAGACGCGCCTTATATATCTAACACTCCTCCGTGTACCCGCGCTCTTGCTCGGGGCGGTGCCGCCGCCTACGAGCAGAAAAGAGAAGTACTGCATTATGACACTAACGCGCACCGACAGTGAACGCTTCGGTGGTCTCAGCACTACGACGCCTCGATGCCAGCATTCGAAGGGACGCTGGCATCAAGAAGCACTACCAACGCCACCTAGGTGGCGTTCACCGTACTCAGCACAGCGGAGCGTGGCCTCCGCAATTAGCTCTGAAAATGTTTCTGAAGTTGATCGCGGAGGCTGCAATTACGACGCGCTGTACGCGCTGATTTGACTCGGTGACGATTCAGTTACGTGCTTTGTATTGCGCGTTGTATTAGTGTGTCAGTTACGTGCTTCGTCTTTCGCGTTGTGCTAGCGTGTGAAGCGTAGTGCAGCTTCCATATGCACGACGGTTGCTCATGGTCATCGACGTTGGTAGTCGTGATGGAGGAGACGTGCCACCAGGCGTCAGCGTGGGTGCATCAACGCCTAAGGGCACTTTAGCCACAAAACACCAATAGACATTATATATCAATGTGCAATAAACATTACACTACTTCTGTGAAGACACGTTTCACTTTCGTGTTCTATACCGATTCCTATATAAGAGGATCAACCACATTTTTCTTCTTTTATTTTGTCGCCGGTCGTTAGCATTGCCTACTGCAAAGAGAATCAATATTGAGACACATATCACTCACGTGCTTTTCAAAGGCCGTTTATAGAAGACTCTGCCGAAGGGGTCAGTGAAGACTGCAGGTTTTTTTCAGGGTCAAAAAAGCACGCAAAGTAATTTGAAGGGAGGTGAACATACATCGAAATATTCATTCTCTAGGTATAGGCTATCCATTTAGTTGGCTACCTCCTTCTCTTTAAAAAAATATAATAAACTTTGTCTTCTGTGTATATTTAAATATATTGTGTCTGTGCGTGGTATGAGCGGAAATTTGTGTTTAAATGTTAATGTGAGGAAACATGGATGAGGTAGCCGCCGCTGGTGCTTCTAATGCGCTTGTCCTCCTATTGTTAGGATTTGCCGAAATAAAGCGAAAGTATAAATTAAAAGCCCTGCACGTCCGCGCCAACAATGGTGTCGTAAGCTTTTAGCCACAACAAAAGTGAAAATGTGGAGGCAACGCAACTGAATCCTCAAATTATGTGGGTAACAGAACTCCGGTAGTGACATTTTAGGGGCGCGGGGGGGGGGGGGGGAGGTAAGCGACAGATCTTAGGGGGGGGGGGGGGCTCAGCCCCCCCCCCCCCCCCGGCCAGGGAAAATTCCGGAGGGGGCTCGAGCCCCAGAGCACCCCGTAGTCGGCGCCTATGTGCCACTTCAAGCCACGCAGAAATGTGTCCATCATGCGCTCAAAAGTTTCGGGCGCATTACGAAGTCCAAAAGGCATTACGTTAAATTCGTATACGCCTTCGGGTGTTACAAAAGCTGTATTTGGCCGATCGGCGTCTGCCATGGGTACTTGCCAGTACCATGAGCGCAGATCTAAAGACGAAAATAATTCTGCGCCCTGTAGACTGTCAATGGCGTCATCTATGCGAGGGAGAGGGTACACGTCCTTGTGTGTGATCTTGTTGAGGCGCCGGTAGTCGACACAGAACCGCACAGAACCATCTTTCTTCGTAACGAAGACGACAGGGGATGCCCATGGACTGTTGGAAGGTCGTATCACCTCGCGGCGAAGCATGTCGTCGACCTGTTCATTGATTATACGACGCTCTGCAGGAGATACCCGATACGGTCGTTGCCGCAATGGCGGTTGCGAGCCAGTGTCAATGCGGTGCGTAACAGTGGACGGTCCGGCCTAGGGAAGTTTGCCCGACATCGAAAGAAGAACGAAATTCTTCTAAGAGGCACAAAAGTTCAGATCGCTGGACCGCCGTAAGGTCATCGGCGATAGAAGAACCGAACACATCACTGGACGGTCCCTCACAGGTAGAAAGAGCAGTGAGCGCACTGGAACTAGCACAGCAATGGTCATCGGGGAGGTCTATAACTCGCACGTCTTCGATTGCTTGTACATGGCCGAGACATTGTCCTCGAACAGCATCACAGAGTATGGAAACGGGTTGCAAAGGAAAATGGTGCTGGAGCCCTGTTTGATGTCCACTGTCGCAAAAGGTAGCAGCAGGCCTGTCCGGGTGAGAAAGCGGTCAGATGGAGACAGGTAGTGCAGCAGCGTCGGAGAGGCCGCTGCAGTACATGGGCACGACCGTTGACGTGTTGGGAGGAACGTGGCTGTCGTCTTGAACAAGCAGCGTCCTCAACAGCGAAGTATTGTCGGTGAGCGGCAAATATAACAGCGGCGAGAGTTCCCTCTCGGCACGTGCGCAATGGATAACGACATCGTGGCGCGAGAGGAAATCCCAGCCTAGGATAACGTCATGAGAACACGAGGTGAAGATGATGCATTCTATGGCGTACAGGGTCGTCAATAACAACACGAGCAGTGCAAGCCGCTAAGGGGTGGATATGCTGAGCACTGGCTGTGCGGAGGGACAGTCCAGCATGGGGCGTCGTGACTTTCCGAAGTAGGCAGCAAAGGTTAGCGTCCATAACACATTTGGCGGCTCCTGTGTCCACGAGTGCAGGTGCGCGAACACCGTCAACAAGCACTTAGATCACATTTGAAGGACTGCGTTGAGCACTTTCACGTTTCGACGGCGCCGCAGCCCTTGCCTCATGGACTGCGACGATTAGTTTTCCTCGTCCCGAGTTACGGGACGGGGTCGCATCGGCGACACTGAGCGACGGCGTGTAGTTGGCGTCGGGCGCAGAGTCGGTGACATAGCCGAATGAGGGTCGGAATATGGACGGTTGAACTGGCTTGTCACGGTTTATGCGTCGCTAGGCGGCTGAATGCGATTACAATAACGAGCGATGTGACCGGCATGGCCGCACGCAAAGCATATCGGCCGGTTGTCGGAAGTACGCCACCGGCTCGCCGGGGTAGGTCCCAACCATGTAAGAGGTCGCGTGGTACAGAACGGCTGCTGGTATGACGGCATGGCAGGCTGCGGTCGGGGCCTAGCCGCGACGTTGGCATAACCGAGAGGCACACTCGGAGAAAGTGGTTGAGTCCTCGTGACGACTTCAGCGTAGTTGAGTGGTGCAGCCGTCGGGACCTGTTGGGGCGTCGCGACGACATCAGCGTAGCTTAGTAGAGCGGCCGCAGGAAGATGTTGATGCCGGTCTGGCAAGACCTCGGCGATTTCCTGGTCGATCACGCGACGGAGTGTGGGCTTAACATTCGTTGCGGGCTGTTGCACATGGGGCGGCTGAGCGAAGGTTAGCAAGGAGAGCTGGCGTGCAACTTCCTCCCGAACGAACGCTTTCATTTCTGTGAGCAGTGCGGACTGGTCGGAGATGGTGGTCAAACCAGCAATGTGTTTGTTACGCGATGAAGGGCAACGTGCCAACGAGCGCTGCCAACGAGCTACGAGCTCCTCGTAGCTTTGGCAGAGAGTGACGATGTCTGTCACGGACTGAGGATTTTTCGCAAGTAGCATGTTGAACGCATCGTCTTCAATCCCTTACATGATATTTTGTCGGATTCCGACATCGTCGCGTTGACGCGTTTGCACAAGTCCAGAACATCTTCAATGTAGCTGGCAAATGACTCACCCGGCTGCTGTGCACGTTCTCGCACTCGCTGCTTGCGCACCGCAGGGCGACCAAACACCGCCACCAAAGAAGCCTTGAACGAGGACCACGTCGGAAAATCGGTCTCATGGTTGCTGTACCAGAGACTGGCGACACCCGCGAGATAGAAGATAACATTGCTTAGTTTTGCGGGGTCGTCCCATTTGTTGTGACCGCTTACCCTCTCATACGTTGTCAGCCAGTCCTCCACATCGGTTTCGTCCGCGTCGCTGAAGATGGCAGGGTCCCTGTGGCGAGGCACACCAGAGTACATGACAGACTGAGGAGGCGCTTGCTGGGATGGGGTAGGTGGCACTTGCTGGGATGCGTCTTCTGGCGCATCCCAGCAAGGTTGGCGCATGGTTGAGCGAAGGGTACGGGATCGAAGCTCCAGGATTCACGCTGTAGGCAGAAGCACTCTACACCAATTGTAAAGGCGTTTATTAGGCATCAGCCTTTTGGACCGACCGTTAGTTCAAGGCCCGAGCTCTCAGCACGAGCGGCGTCTCTCGAGGAGAGCGCTGGAGGGATCGACCCACTAGAAAGGGCTGGAGAGCATGACCCACTATGGCGTTCGCATCCTTCGCTATAAAATAAATAAATATACTACTGCTACTACTAATGCTACTACTACTACTACTACTACTACTACTACTACTACTACTACTACTACTACTACTACTACTACTACTCTACTACTACTACTACTACTACTACTACTACTACTACTACTACATCAATTGGAAGCGCCTATATTATACTCCAAGCAGAAGATCTGCCTTGCTCTGCACTAAATGGGAAAACTCAAGCATATTGGGCAGCGCGATGTTTCGAACCATCTTGTTCGAACTACAGACAAAATTAACTATTCGCTTCGTCAGTACACGAAGCACCCGCTGCATAAGAAAACACCACAACATCCTGAGAGTGTGCTTGATTTTGAACCCTCATTGCATTCGTATAATTTTAGTGTGTCCAACACTATTAATGAGTTGCAATTTGTTGGCTGCAGCCGTACGGCATCAGAGGTATATCCAGCACAAACAGTTGGGCCGAGTATATATAGATGTGTCAGCCCTGCGAAACGAAGCTGTCATAAGTGCAATATAAATCTGTAAATCGCTGACTTGAATTGAACGTGCAGCAATATAAGGGAATAAGTATTGATCACTGCCTTTCAGCGTATACTGAGAACAATTGACCAGCCTCGACTAGTTTCGCTATAAGTGAATGCTTCATAGAACGAAAAAGACGCAACACACCAAAGAAAAGACAGGAGAAAGGAAAGGGTGTCTACTTTATTGGAGAAGCAAAGAAAGGAGACGCCCTTTCCTTTCAGCTGTCTTTTAGAGCGCAGCTCTTAGGCGCCCGTTCCTGCGCCGAGCGCACCTTCTAACCGAGCGAACGGCTACCGAGCGAAAGATGAGAGCGAAGCGGGCGATAAAAGACGGCGCGAGGAGGAAAGCGGATGAGAGGCTATGGCGAAAGCGTGATAAGAAAAGCGCAGCGCCACGCAAGACGATGGCTACGAGATGTCGCCAGAGTAGCGCGCGACGTCAGGTGCCTCGATGCACTCGCTCACCTCCACTCCGTTCGAGGCACTCTATGCGTCGTCTGTTCACCAAAGCGCTGCATGAACGGAGGTCTGTCTGCGGCGGTTGCTATGAATCGCCCCCTTGAGTCAGCCACGCGCGACCTCTCGCGATCTGCCTATTAGCGAGAAAGTCCCGCCACACTTCGCTCCGTTTGGAACGTGCCGCACGAGACGATTGTCTGTGCCAGCCAAAATATCCCGAAATGAAAACACGTATAAAGCTGCGTTCCAACTAGCCCAATAACAAGTTTTATTAAGTTAATGCATCTCATAACCGGCGCAAACAACCTACTTTTAGTAAGCATTTCACAGAGAAAACGGCGCTGGCAGAATCTCAATTTTACTATCAGACACCACGTATATCTATAGGGCCCCTTTCGAGATGTGAACACACGCAAGTAGCCGAGCACCAGGGCGGGGGACGTCTTTTACCTATCAGAAAACCAGTGGGTTTCCGGCGGCACCGGGATTCTAGCCCAGTACCTCCCGCATACGCTCTACGATTTCATTACCGCACACTTAGTCCACACACTTTGAACTTTGCCTTCACATTATTCATAACCGGTCCCCAATGTTTGCCAAATATAAACAAGCCGCTTTGTTTATGGGACCGAAGACACATGGGAAACCTACTACCAACCTCGTATAAACCAAGAAAATGGCGAAAGAACGAGGGTTCAGTATTTGTTTGGAACACTCCTAATAAAACCAGAACGCTGAATGTTCCCCGCACGTTATTCTTAGGATTATACCCACCTACACCTAATGCATAGCCGGCCAAATGTTTAGCTAGCTTATGTAAATGCGTTTTTAGAGCGTAAGCAGTTATGGGCTCATTCTAACAGCCGTTTCGGTTGGCGATGGCACGACTGCTGGATAAGAAAAAGGTCCAGCGGCCGTGGCGATAGTGTCCGCCGCCGCTAGTGGTGTCCGGTGTCCGTAGCAGCTATCGCAGGGAATGAGGAAAAAAAAATACCCAGCTCCAGCCGGGATCGATTCCGGGCCCGCTGCGTGAGAGTTAGTTACTCTACCGCTGAGCCACACCAGCTTTTTTTTTTTCTTTATTGCCGGAACTTTCACTTAGCAAACACCAATTGCATCAATTTTTGCCACAGAAAGCAATACATAATTATGCATATACACATGCTTTCATTCTTTCATGCATACATGTTGTGCGGTCAGTCACATTTTTGCTTGCATTTTCATGTCATGTTTAAAATTCTTTTAAAGTTGCGAGTGGCTCAATCCTCGTCAGCCAATCTGGGGGGCACTCTTGATATTTAATTACGTCGATGAATTTGGAATCACCCTCCCGGAATAGTAGTCGTGCAGTCATTCGGAAAAAGTAGTCGTGCAGTCAAAAAACCTGTCATTCGAGCCCGCCACCAGCAGTGGAGTCCCATTAGCATAATGAGGTCCAAAGGCAGTCCGTCCTCGTTTTCTATAGTTAAAAATCTAATACCTAATTGATTTAAGGGCAATGCTTTCTTTAGTGTTCTTTGAAGAACGTCCCAAAAATAAACCACTTCCAACAATGCAAAAAAAAAAAACGTGGTCTATTGTTTCCAATTGTCTGCATATAAGGCAGTTTGTTCCCCAATGTTGTCATTCTGCAGATAGATTTAGAAAAGGCTTTTGATTTTGTCCCGCATGATATTTTGTAGTTAGTTCTTGAACATGTGAATGTAGGATGAATCATCGCTGAGGGAGTAGCTCTGGCGTACCGGTACTGCTCAACACGGCTGATTATTAATAAGACACTGGGGACCCCCATTAAAATAGAGCGTTCCGTTCGCCAGGGATGTCCACTGAGCCCGCTTCTGTTTGCCATCTATCTAGAAAGCTTTTGTGTGACAATCATTCAGAGCAGTAGCATAAGGGGCTTCAGACTCATGGAAGCCGAAGTGAAACTCTTAGCATATGCAGACGATGTAGCGGTGTGCTGTACATCGAAAGAAAGCATTACAGAAGTAACCACCATTGTTAGACATTTTGGATACACAACAGGGAGCGCTGCTAGTTGCAGTAAGTGTCTGGGTTTTTGGCATGGTGAATGGCAGTCAACACCGGAAGCGTTCGCCAACATTAGATGGATTAAATCGCTAGCTAAATACTTGGGCGTACCACTCGAACGTTACCGTCGTAATGAAGGCTACTGGCTCGAAGAAGTTAAGCGAATCAAGGAAAAAACAACAAATTCGAAAGGCACTTATCTGTCAATGTTTGTGAAAGCCACTGTATGCAACTTGTTTTCAATAAGCAAGATATGGTACGTCATGCAAGTTTTCTCTTGTTCTCGTATAAATGTGCAAAACATTCACAGAGTTTTTGCTGTGTTCATTTGGGCATCAGAATGGGAGAGATGTAGCCGTATGAACTTGTTTAAGCGAGTCAAAGACAGGGGCCTAGGCCTGTCACATCTTTTTGTGAAACAGATAGTGAACAGGTCTTTCGAGACGTGCGCGACCATTTTCTGCGCACAATGTGCCAGTTGCGACTGAGCAAGCATCTGCCGGCTTATGTGGTAAGCAATTTAAGTATGCCTGGTGCACTTCGAGGGTACCTAAGGGAAGTAGTTGACAGCGTCCGTTTTCTGGCCGTACATTTTTCTAATGATTACCTTTTTTCGGTGTCACGGAAGAAATTATACAGCGATACACTTGACATGATCATACCGGTTCCTATGTACAGAGCCATAAACAGTGGAGGACATGGACATGACGTTTTAAAGCGTGTTGAAAAAAACCATCCTTTTGAGGGAAAGCCAATTTCACGGCTGCGCCTGCACCATAGAGTTCTTATGGCCTGCACTGCCACCCGCCGCGCCACCGTCTTCGCGAGCCTCTGTGCGCAGTAGGGTGCCTCGATGCCAGCGCCGCCGTTCAGGGTGGTGCCATCCTTTGACCGCACCCGCGCCGCCGCTTTCTCGCTGCGACGCCATCTTGAGTCACAGCGAGCGGTTGCGAGTGCTTGGTGCCGGTGCTTAGTTCGAGACACAGTGCGCGCGGATGCTTCGCTGACGCTTCTACTTGCTGGACAGTGTTCAGCCGCATGAATGACAAGCTTGTCAAGTGCATCGAGTCGACATGACGGGCCGTTGTGTTCCAAAGTGCACCGGATCGACGCGTAAAGGGTTTCGTTGTTTACGCTTCCCCCGGGACCCAGAGCGAAGGAAGAGATGGGAAGCCCAAGTAAAGCGGTATCACTGGAAGGCAACGGATAGCTCCTACATTTGCGAGGTAAGTGTCAAGAAAGTTTAGACTATCGCATCGTGTTTTTTATAAAAATGTCACAGTTTCGCCCTAAGGGCGAAGCAATGAATGCGATAGCAACACAGCAATGTCATACGAAGTAAGGTGAGCGGCTTTGGTAGCAATATGAATTGTAGTAAACATGAGCTGATTAAGTAAACAGGTGCGCTGCGGCGTAAGTAGACCGACATGAAGAGAGACTCGATGACCACGAGAAGGCGCGTGTGAAACGGTGGTGTTGATGAGAAGCGCTTCCCGTGGGCAGCGCGCGTGCGAAGGGACACACCTGTAGCGCTGCACTGCCGATCCGGGCAGCATTGCATGTGTGGCGTGCGTTGGAAAATGTGGCCCGACTATTACTAACTGAATGAACAAGCGTGGTGTGAGCGCGCACAAACAAACATGGATAGATCACACTGAATGACTGCAGACAACGACCGTCAAAACTCTGGCAGCAAGCGGATACGCAGCAGCGGGCGAAGGTACGTGCGGTCTATCGCTTCAACAGAAACTGAGCGGCGAACGCATAGTGCATAAAGGTCAGAGCCGTGTGGAGATAAGAGACGGTGCGGCGAGCGACGAGCGCGGTTGTTGGCAGAGGAAAAGTGCGCCCCCCCCCCCCCCCCCCCGCTCCCTCCGGCGCTGGCTTCCCGCTTCCTTGCTTGCGCGTGGGAGAGATAAGAGACCGTGCGGTCGAGCGACGAGCGCGGTTGTTGGCACAGTAGAAGTGCCCCCCCCCCCCCCCCCCCCGCTCCCTCCGGCGCTGGCTTCCCGCTTCGTTGCTTGCGCGTGGGAGATTGAGTGCGTTCGCTCTCCGTGACAGCGCGCGTCCCAGCACGCTTCCGCTCGGGCATACGGCGCGCGGTGAAGATTTTATCTATACGGAACCTCACGGCGACGGCGACGGCGACGCCGACGGCAGAAATCCGGTTGAAGTGTCCATATAATTGCTATCGCAATAAAATACAGGTGCAGCCAGGTACAAAATATTTTTTTCTATAAGTTACATACCGGGACTTTGCCGGTACGGGCCTTTTTACAAGAGAAGGGTTTTTATTTACCTGAGCCACGCCAGCGCTTGCTAGCACGCAGCGGGAAAATGCCCTATAAACACGCCCTAGCGCGCGAGGAAACACGCAATTTACACGCGATGAGACATGCGCGTCGCGTGGCGTCGATACGTGCACACTGTGCATTGCATTCGCACATTATTACACCAGGTGGCACGCCATGTAGCAGATGCACACATAGAGTTAGTATACTATCTTTATAGGAAACACTGGGCGAAAAAAGTGGGAACCGCAAAGGCGCCGCCATGTTGCTACGACTCAATTTTGTAGCACTAAAGATATTCAAAATTTTACGCAAAAGCAAGCACGTACGCACGGACAATGTTTTAAGTTCATTCCGTAATTTTTTCAGAAAGATCGTATGGCTATTTAGAAAATTTTGATGTAAAACTTACGGTGGTTAAAAGGCTGCGTTTGCAGGCGCCTTAACTAGATGGCGCTACCATACTGACGGAGGCTCGGGATCGCGTTGATAGCGCGCTCGTCTGAATCGCATCTCGTCGTCTGCGTCTGCGCACCTGCATAGGGTAGCAACATGGCAGCGCCCTTGCGATTCACGATTTCAATACACGGGCGCTATGGGGTGCTTTTCCTCTAGAGTTGGTTATACTAACTCTATGGATGCACAGGTAGCGGTACAAGGTACGAGGAAGGAAAAGAAGTTTAATGATATGTGTACAAAAATGCTAGCAAATATATATATGTTGTGTACCTGATTAAATCAATCTGGCTAGGTGGCATTGTCCCCACCACGTTTCAAAGGGGATGCCAATAAATAATAATCATAACCATCATTAGCTGGCTAGGTGACTCTTTGTCACCGCTTTGTTTCAAAGCGGATGCCAATAATTCCATAATCATTATCATCATCATTAGCATCGTAGCGTGCCTGTTGTCATGCGATGTGAGAAGCGCGCCGCAGAGCGTTGTTACGTTGACAAATTATATCCCAGTTGCATATTAATACACCAGGTGACACGCCATGTAGCAGTTGCATAGGTAGTTGTACATAGGGAAGGTTTGAGGAAGAAAAAAAAAAGATTAAGGAGATGTATACAAAAATGCAATAATGAAATACATGTATAGCATACCTGATGAAACATATCAAGCTAGGTGACTGTCACTGTCCCGTTTCAAATGGAATGCCATTAAATCACCATTGTCATCATTTAGCATCGAATCGTGCCATTTCTTATGCGACGCGACATGCACGCCACGTAGCATCGATACGTGCGAACATTACATTGCAGCTGTGCTATATTTCAGCAGGTGTCCCGACACGTAGCAGTTGGTTGTAGCTGGACCTGGTTAACTCAAGTAGGCTAGGTGACTATTTGTCACCATCCCGTTTCGAAGCGGATGACAATAAACCATCATCATCGTCAACAGCATCGCATCGTGCCACGGGTCAAGAGATGTGACATGTGCGCCACGTAGTCTGGATGCCTGTGTTTACTCTTCGGTACACGTTATGGCACCTCCACGCAAGGTACAAACCTCTGCTGAAGAAGGGAATCGTATAGCTACGCACGCGGCTGCAACCAGGCAACGAGATCGACGTGTTGCAGCGCAATCCACATCTCACCTTCGACGCCGGGCGGACAGTTGAAACTATTCCCTAGAACACGGCGCAAAGAGACTTCGCTGCGAAGACGCTGTAGTCCTTGGTGCAAAAAATTAAACTCTTATGGAGCCACTTCTCCAGCTTACGCTGTGACTGTGCTGCGCAGGCCTGTGACATTTCTTTTTTCTGCCGTACAGTGCGTTACGATGGGACGAACTTGCGAAACGCTTGAGGATAACTAATGCTCACAAAGCTCGTGAAGATAGCATAGTCATTTGTAAGTTTGTTCCTTATTTAAGGTGCTGGCGCACAGAAAGTCGCCGCTCGCGCACGCTATTTAAAGATTTGGGCGACTGTACACTTGGTCTAACTTGTAGTTTTTCCAAGACACAGGTAATCGTAGCATAATATGACCGTATAGTGCTTTCGAGCACTTGTCAAAGAATTTTTTCACAAAGGCTGTATTGTTTTATACACATTTAACTTCGAGAAACACATTTGGACATTATCGGTCTGCGAAGCACATAATTAACTCACACACTGCATACTTTGGGTACAGCGTACATATAGCATGGCGCCGATTTTCTGCAAATATTAAATGGCTGATTTCTTTGACCCTCATAGGGCAGCGGATAAACTGTGTAGGCGCTTCATATAATGCCTCTGAACAGGTCGAAAACTAGGGTTTAAAAATTTTTGGCTGTCTCCTAAATATAAACACACACTTCAAATTTGCCTGCACATGACGCTGAACATTTCTCACGTCATTTCCTTTCAATATAAATTTCGTGTGTGATCTACTCTCTTTTCTTTAGAAAAGCGTGAAAACAGACGTGTCATGTTTTTGTGCACTTCTAGTCGCACTAACTCCTTGGCTGTAAAAGGGACAAAAAGTAAGAAGAGTACGCTAGCTGCAGAACTCACGCAGTAGGTTCATTGTCATCATATGGGTTGTTGGGCACGACAGAGGGCAACTCACGCTTCTTGAGCGAAAGAGTGGCGCGAAAGAAAGAAAGAAAGAGGAAAAGAAAAAAGAAGGAGAAGAAAGATGCAACGGTAAGTGAAAAGTGCACTCCGAAGATTTCTGACAAATTTTCAGGACGCGTAGCGTCACGTATAGACATGTCGAACATGTGGAGGAAAACATTGTCCATTAAGGTGCTCCTACGCGGATACATCGCCACAAAGACGGCGACGAGCGGCTGCACAAGCCAATTTAGAGGCCCTTTGTAGGCTGCCATCAAGACCGCTTTGATCCTTTCGCAGAGTCCTGTGCGCGCGTATTGCAGGCGATGGAATCACCGGACTCCCTCTTTCAAAGAGCGGCGCGGTAATTTGCTGCGACCCACCGGAGGCGATCTCTCCTCACACATAAGGGCTGATCGTGAGCGGATACCCGGTTGCCGCGACGGTAGTCGGAGAGAGCCCTAGGATCTGCTGCTCATAAATATTTAAACCCTTAGCTACCTGATACAAGCTGCGAACCTGAATGCTGGGCGCGATTTGCTCCGTTGCTGTAAACATACGTCAATCACGCTCATTGTTATTCGTTCTCCTTCTGCACAGGTGGTTATTTCATTGGCACAAATGGCGTGTCTCCAATACGAGCGCGAATAATGGCAAATGTACTCCGCAGGAATAGGTTTACGGTAGCGCGAAGACAGGACAAAAGAAGACACACACACGGCGATTTTCACATAGCGCAGTGTGTGTGTCACTGTCTTTTAATAGCGCTACCGTAAACCTCTTCGAGATGCGTTGCCCACATTGCAACCCTCGTGTACCGTTTCTGGTCAAGTTGCGTCTGTGATGTTCAAATTAGAGCTTTATGACTACCATTAAATGTATTACTCATTAAATACATTAAATCCTAGGATCTTACGTGCCAAAACGACAATCTGATTATGAGTCACGCCACAGTGGAGGACTCCGGATTAATTTCGACCAGCTGGGCTTTTTAACGTGCACCTAAATCTAAGCACAAACGCGTTTTTGCATTTCACCCCCACCGAAATAAGGTTGGGTGGTGCTGCTGAATGGATATTTTGAAAGGGGTGTGCGAATGTTGAAAATTTCGAATACGAATCAGAGAATCTACTATTCGATTTCAGCATCCATTGTTAGAAACTGTCGAATAATAGTTTCCGTGAGAATATGAGGAATAATAGTTATTCGAGTCTTGATTCAAAGGCCGATGTGACTGAACAGTATTTCGAATGAGCCCGCTGCAGAAAAGCCACGGTTGTTGGTCAGAGGTACCAGTTGCTAAGCGAACGCATAGGCAGGTAGCTTCCAGCTCAATAATATCGAGTCAATAAGTGAGAATACCTTGCTTTTAGACAGCTGATAGACGAATTCGTTGAGTAGATTGAGACGAAGCAATTTAATATTTGGTCAGTCGCACCATGTTTGAACAACTCTAGCACATTGCGCGAGGCTGTAGTGTAATACTTCTCTCATTCAACGAAATCCACACGCTAAGTGCACCTATAGTGAGGTGCTGCTTCCTCGTTTCATTGCTGTCGTTGTCATGGTGCACCAGATAATCGGAGGCAGTTGTTTTGAATTTACAAGCCTCTCAGTTGACCGGACGTTAAGCTGCGAAAGGCATTCCACACATGTATGAAACAAGGCCAATAAGCCTTTTTTTTTTTACTTTTTACCAAACTGACCCCACAAAAGCGCTATGTTTTACTTTGTTTAGAAATGAAAAAAAAGAAAGATGTTCTAAAGTAGTGTTTCTTGAATATTCGCATTCGATTCCATCGGGAAATTTTACTATTCGAACGCCCTTTATTTGGAAGAAAAGAAGACAAGCAAGGAAATATAAAAAATATCCCGCCCCGGAGGCACTCACAGTTGAGGTCCACTGTAACGCTGGCGGAGACCGGGAAGGAGATGTTGTTGTTGGTGGCCAAGCAGGTGAAAGTGGCCATGAGGTCGTTGCGGCCCAGCGAGGGAAGCAGCAGCTCGTTCCTCGAGATCCCCTGAGAGGTCACGTTGTACTGGTCGTCCAGCAGGAACGACTCGCGCCACCACGTGACCACCGGCGGAGGACTGCCTGTGGTCATCGTAAGGACACGACGTATAGTAGCGACGTGAATGCAGTGGATACATTTAGGTACTGGACGATTCCCTATGTCACGATCAACACACATACGCGGATAACGAGTGCGTTTCCTCCTCTGGCAACTCTCTAATGCGCGCTCCCAAGGTGTGAGCCCTTTGCCAATCTATTGGTGCGCAAGAAATTACGTCCAATGCTCACTTCTGTAGCGGTTGGGGTGCGATTGGTACCGAGGTAACTACTACGAGCATAAGTCATCTTGAAATGTAAATGCATACATTTAAGTGAACTCTGTAAAAGGACATAAAGATAATTCGTCAGAGACACTTAAGACTGCTTACGTGTGGGAATGCTAAGGCATTATAGTCTCTTTAATGAAGCCTTTAGTCAGCCAGATGGCTGCGACGTGACGTGTGCGATGACGCACGCACTAAGCACACCTTTAGTCAGCCAAAACCGTGGAGCCGCCGTGGCGTCAGGGAAGCCTGCTCGTCTCCCATCCCGGAGGACTGGGCTCGATTCCCACCCAGACAGAAATGTACCAAATGTTCTTTTAAAAGACATGAATTTACATTGCTTACCTCCCTAAGAAATTTGACGACAATGCTAGCATTTTTATGTGTTTTTACTGTTTGCCCCGTCGGCATTGGTACCATCGCTGGGTCACGCCACCGCCAACGTTGGATTTTCGCTTATTGGGGAACATAATGCTTTCGCATTAAAATTACTTTGACCACTCACCTCCTTCAACTTGACAAACCAGTAGCAAACGATCTCCCTCGTTGTATGGCCCGATGATGCTCTTGCTCGGAAGGATTTCCCCATTCTGGTCGGTGATGATTGGTTCGTTGGGAGGCACTGGCGGGATGAGAAAAGGATAGAAGGACGCAGAGAATTAGCCTTTGCCTTTGCGCGAAATTTCGTTTACACCGCCTGATCGTTGGCCAATCTCACAGCAACAGCGTGGGTTCGACACGCTCATCCCTCGTCTGCGCTTAGACGTAGCCTACACGCCTCACATATTGTGTCGCATAAAAGGACGAACGTTTTCACATTGTAGTTTCTGTGATAGCTGCCAACGCTTCAGTAAAGCCTACCATTATAGAATGTCGTGAATATGAACAACAGCCGGTTCGTCTGCGGGACCGTTGGGGCATATTTTTTTTTTTTTTTTTTTGACAGACGACCTCTCAACGTGAGCAAAGCGCTTCGATCGTGGTCATTGTCCTGATAAACAGAGGCGTGCCGTTAGTGCCTTTCACGATTTTATTGCGAAATCAATTATATGGACGCTTCAGGTAAATTATCGCCGCCGCCGTGTTGTTCAGTATAACGTTCGAGTGTGGTAAGAACGAGTGGCCCGCGCGCCGTGTGCTGCAGGTGCGAAGGCAAGCGGGCTATAGAGAGCCGAGAAGGATGGTGGCCTGATGCGCGCGCAGTGTTTTCGCGCGCTGCGCTGCAGCGGAGGCACGGCCATGCTAGATGGCGCATGTGCGTCTGCCCTCATAGAGTTACTGCATATACTCGCCTTGGGCTGCAGAGTTGGGCATCTGATTGAACGCGCCGCACGCACCCCTATTCGCCAAATCTGGTGATCACATGCGCAAAAACCATCCTTTTGAGGGAAAGCCAATTTCACGGCTGCGCCTGCACCATAGAGTTCTTATGGCCTGCACTGCCACCCGCCGCGCCACCGTCCTCGATGCCAGCGCCGCCGTTCAGGGTGGTGCCATCCTTTGACCGCACCCGCGCCGCCGCTTTCTCGCTGCGACGCCATCTTGAGTCACAGCGAGCGGTTGCGAGTGCTTGGTGCCGGTGCTTAGTTCGAGACACAGTGCGCGCAGATGCTTCGCTGACGATTCTACTTGCTGGACAGTGTTCAGCCGCATGAATGACAAGCTTGTCAAGTGCATCGAGTCGACATGACGGGCCGTTGTGTTCCAAAGTGCACCGGATCGACGCGTAAAGGGCTTCGTTGTTTACGCTTCCCCCGGGACCCAGAGCGAAGGAAGAGATGGGAAGCCCAAGTAAAGCGGTATCACTGGAAGGCAACGGATAGCTCCTACATTTGCGAGGTAAATGTCAAGAAAGTTTAGACTATCGCATCGTGTTTTTCATAAATAAGAAAGTATTCTCTGATCCTCGCTCACGTACCTACGTTCGCTCACGAACTAAGCACTGCACCGATGCTGAGTAGCCTATGGTTTGCGAGCGCGCGTCCCATAGGCTTTTGCCGTTTTGATCAGCGCAGTCTATGCGAGTAGTACCCTTATTTTATGGACTGACGAAGATGCTTCGCCGCGAAATAGTCTTACATTAGCCACAAATCGTCATGTAAACCACCTATTTTACTTTATCACGGGAAGCACACATCGTGTGTCTCTTGTTTCTTTTTTTTTTTTCTCAGTTTCTTTTTTCGCTACTGTTTATTTGGGACTAAAGAACGCAGTGCTTCTTGTGGGGAGAGCGGCTGTTGTGTACGTGGCAAGCGAAGCATTGTGATTTTCTCTGATTTCTCAGCAGATATCTTGCGGATCTCAGGTTGTTACGTTATATAGCTGATTTTTTAGACGAATATATTTGTAACGTGGTGCTCGTAAGCCGATGGTCATTCGTGCTCATTCCCGATCGTAGTGGGTACTGTGACGGTCTTTAAATGCCTGTGCACGGTATGCCCAGGTGTAGTAGAGTTAAGGGGCATCATGGGACCAAAATGTTTCGGCGCTTTCTGGCATGGTGTCTGTTGTAGCCTGTGCATTTCTTCGAAACGTGTGAAGCGAGGTAATACAGCATTACTTCTACGAAAATTTATTTTTAAGCACTGTAATGGGTTCTCTGTATATACAAGGCAACTTTTCATATCAATAATCACTTTTGTTGTTTTACTTGTACTTAGAAACACGTTGAAGAGGACCAGTACGAGGGAAATCGACAGGATGGGCGCCGTCTGTTAAAGTCAACAGCCCTACATCATCATGGACTATATTTTCGAAGTGAAAAACATTGCTAATCTGTATTTGAGTGTCTTAGTTTCATTTACGGTTTTTGTACGCGATATGTATGCAGTGTTGTTTATTTTTTCAATGTAGTTGTCAGTGTTCTAATGGTTATTTATAAAATGTTCTGTACTCGCCATTGATGTGTTTGGCTGATGCGACGTATTCGATGGTAGCTGATGTATTCTGGCTGGATATCTTGATTAATATTACCCGCGGTTGCTTTTTCTTGTTTGCATTCTTGTTTTCGATTTATATTGTGTGTAATAAGGTTGATGTACTCACTTGACCCCCCCCCCCCCCCCCCATGTAATGAATAAATTAAAAAAAACTCTCACTATCCCGGATTGTGTGTCGAGCCTACCTTGCGAATTTTTTTTTATCTCGTCTTTCAACACAACCTTCAGGCGCCACACAGTACATATAATTTTTCATGTACATATCCCTTTCATGATTGATTGTACTAGACATTATAAGTAAATGTATTTTGTGCTTCGTTTGGTTTCTTGTGTGTACTACGCAAGATTGACACAGACAAGTTACGTTACATGTAACTACAGCACTAACTAAACCTTATTTTCACATCGCAGTAATCTTTACACCAGCTTAATCCTGTCAGCACACAGTTTTGTGGGCAAAAAAAAGCAAAATTGCGCGTAGATATCGTCAAATAATTGCAACGAACGCGAAGAGCACGCGCAACGCAAGGGAAACTAACCGCCGTGCGCGAGTGGCTGGCTACGGTAAAGGAGGCGTCACGTGTAAACCAAAATACAACAGCGAAAAAGAAAAACTTCCACACACAGGGGGTCGCAAACCTTATATACCAAGCATCGAAGCGCAAAAAAAAAAAAAAATAGTGCCTATTTCAAGGATACACACGGCATATTAAATGTGATTGAATTAGGCAACTTGGGGCATGTTCCCGGCGCCATACATTTACGTCTTGGACCTTCGAGGAGTTAACGGCTATTGGTTATAAAGATGTGCAGATGCGATACCGATAAAAATATCCTCATCAAGGCAAAGCACTTGGAAGTGCGCCGCGAGTAACACTATTTATGAACGCAAGCGTAGCTGAGTCTCAGCTCGTGTGACTCAATATGGCGGCGCCAGCGGGGTTGTATCCACCCTGGACGGCGGCGCTGGGCATCGAGGCACCCTAGTGCGCAGCGGCCCGCCGCGCCACCTGGCCTTCGGGGAATGAAGGAGCAATCACACTCGGCAGCAGAGCCGCGCCGTATCCTGCATTCAACAGGATTGGCTTTTCTGATTAACACGGATGCGTCGGCGGGTAAGATGACGGACCTATGCGCAACTCTACTCCCGTAGGGAGCATATGCAGTAACTCTATGCCCCCAAGCCCAGCCATGAATGAGGAGAGCGCGCGTCCTCTCCTGACTCTTGGCCGTGGTCAAAGGTCGCTAACTGGTTGCAGAAAATAGTGCCTCTTCACAATCCCTCTCTCTCTGCACATTACTGTCCGTGCGGATGAGCGTGTGCACGGCCCGCGCACTGCATGTTGGAGGCCATCTGCGGTTGGTGCCATGTCTTGGGCGAGTCGAGATAGTTGGCAGCTTCATGTGCATTGTCTTCCCGCGCGGCTGGTGCTGGAAGTCGCGTATTCGCAGACACGGTGGAGCGACTGGCAGCATGAGCCGATCGCTCATCGCTGCCGGCGCATCTTTTAACGACAGCATTGCGAATATGAGTGTTGGGGATCATCGAGTGACTTCTGTTCACGTTTGTCGGTGGGTGCGTGACAGCATGCTTATTTAGGTAGTAAGAGAATGTTTACTGCAATTTATACGGCCGATAAAACAATGAAGCTTACTTCGTGTAATTGCCTAATACATTGCTACGCTACCAATGCTCCGGCTTTCGGGCGAAACTGTGATTTTTATTAGCGGACGCTCATCTTATGGAGTACATACAAGGGACATTACGTGCTTTTTCTTCTCTACATTGTGCTTCTTGTGTTGCGATCAATTATACGAACACTCTGGGTGAACTTTCGCCGTCGTCGTCACCATCGCCGTGATAGGCCAGCGTTGTTAAAGCTAGTGCTCGCGGTCATCGAGTGAGATCTGTTCATGTTTGCCTGTACGAGCGTGATACCATGCTTGCTAATTTATTTAATAAGCGAATGTTTGCTGCAAATTATACAGCCAATAAAGTTACGAACCTTACTTCGTGTGGTCGTTTAATACTGTGATATCGCTATCAATTCTTCGCCTTTCACGCCTTTCTGGAAACTGCGAACTTTTTTATCGAATTGATGCCACGGCCGTGTGCTCAGTGAGCGCTCGAACAAGCCCAATAAGCCTCATATGCATCTTATAAGCGAACAAGAAACTTCGTTGTGTGTCACAAAACTGCAATACACATACGACACGCAGTATTGAAGTGCATTCAAGTGACCACTTGATCCTTACAGTATCTGCATTGGAGTAGAAAGCACCAGTGAAAAGCGAAGTGAACGCCATAACAAGAACATCAGTGCGTATGCATGCTTTCATACAACTTGAATCCTTCTGTTTGGCTGCTGCTGATGGGAAGTTTTATTACAACCGTCAGTCGCGTGGCCATAGCCCAAACATGGATCTAGAATGAGAATAACCTTTGTGAAACGCAAGGTTCAGGGAGACGCTCAAGAGTAACTAAAAAGGTATTTAGGATTAAAAAAAAATGGCCGCATATCTGCTTGCTTCGCTGCAAATGACGTCGAAAGACGATAGTCTTCTGCCACCCCTGATACGTAACACCCTCTTTTCTCCCCCCTCCAGCCCTTCATGCTCTTCTCCTCCCCTCTCACTCCTCCCATGATGGATGCAATGGAGGTTTTGCTGAATTCAATTCAAATTTCCCGCGTTCACCCCGCTCTCGCGCCATCTGTTGGGACATTTTATTACTGGGCCTCTTCGATTATGCAATCCCGGACTGACCGCAAACCGTCCGCGGCTTCCGGTCTGACTAGCCCTGACAGAAGAGCGCGTCACAGTCACGTGATCCAGCTGTCGGGGTCTGTCCGAGATTTCGGTCGAAGCACCGCGACCGGAAATCACTCTCCTGGCTGCCGTTGTCTGCTCTTTGCTACTCGTAGATAGCCCCCCACTCAGAGTTTTCATTAGCGTGGCCTCCGAAATGGTGCAGTCTCAGAGGCCACGTCACCGACACAACCATGAAGCTAGCACAGTGGAATCGTAGCCTGAGCGCGTAGAACGTTTTCGCAGAGCGCAGTTTATTACGTCGCGCCAGCCAGCTTAGAAATTTAAGTGGAATTCCCTTGGGTGTTGGGCTGCTGAGCACGAGGTCGCGGGATCGAATCCCGGCCACGGCGGCCGCATTTCGATGGGGGCGAAATGCGAAAACACCCGTGTACTTAGATTTAGGTGCACGTTAAAGAACCCCAGGTGGTCCAAGTTTCCGGAGTCCCCCACTACGGCGTGCCTCATAATCAGAACTGGTTTTGGCACGTAAAACCCCATAATTTAATTTTTTTTAAGTGGAATTCCCACATGGACGTAAGCAAAATCGTGGTGGTGGTAAAATATATTTATTGGCCATAAAATTGCTGCGGAGAGACTCCGAAGTCATGGTCGTGCCACGTCGCTGTTCATGCAGAAAGCACCCGCCTACATCCTCAAAGCTCGCGAGACCGTCTGCTAATTTAAGGCCCGACGCGTGAGAGAGCGCGTGTACACCGTCTACTAATCCTGCACGTCAAAAATCAAACGCTCGAACTTGGTAGCAGAAGGGATCAACATATATGTCAACAGCAATCCACGAAGCTCCTATTGTATACCACCCCAGCCACCGGCGTGAAATAGGCACATGCAATATACGATTTCTCGCACGCTAGTTTCACTTACCTGAAAAGCAAAATTTACCTGCTTACTGCGTACGTATATAGCAATGAGCATGACAGATTTTGTGAAACACATTAAGAAAAGCAAGCATGTGCGCATGATCGCTGTGCTTCTTTAAAAAACTCGAAGACTAAAGCTGCAGCAATTAGACGGTCGTAAAGAACTTGCATGATGGCACACAAAGCAACGATGCAACAGAAGCGATAACTCAATGCACAGTAGTTGCCGTATGGACCGCGCAAAGTACGCAGAAGTACCGGGGAATCTTTCACAACATGGCGTCAAACACCGCGCGCATCTTTTTAAGACAGCCGTCGTCTGCTAGCTGCTTGCGCTTGTCCGAGCAAACATCTGCTGACAGCTCCAACAGTCCGCGGGCAGTCCGGAACTTCCGGTCTGTGAAAAAACGAACGCGCTTCTGACAACACTCGGACTAGTGGGCGGAGCTTCGGAAGCTGTCCGAGCAAAATCGAATGCAGCACAGCAGTCTCAAGCAGTTCGGGACTGTCAGGGACTGATAATCGAAGAGGCCCACTGCTGGCTTAAATCCGGCTAGCGTCTCTTCGACACCATTTCTAACACGTTGATTTTTCATTTATTAACGTAAAAACCAGCCCAATGTGTATTCTTAATTAAATGAACGCTGCGGATCCCGGTTATGTACATATATTTTGCCTCAAATAGGCCTGAGGTTCCATTGCGCTGTATAATGTTGATGTGTATAACACCGTGCCACCACTGCTGGTAGCTTCGCTGGTTTGGCTAGCAGGTTGAATCGAATGATAGACGGACTAATTTTTTCGCGTTTAGATAGCCAAAGAAAGACTACCGTCTTTAATAAGGGCCTTCGCATCCCTTAGACATGCATGTAACATCAACATTGCGTTTAGCAAGTACCGCAACATCATCAAAACGACTGCATTAGGCCAGGAAGTTGGAGAAAGTGGTGCAACATCGTAAGTAATACTGAGAGGAGTTATTACGATGCTTAATCTCCTATACCTGCGGGGATTCGGACGCGACCGTATAGAGGGTGTTTCACTTAACTTGGGCAAAACATTTAAAATATGGAGGTGCTACGTAGCTGGACAGAACCAAGGTAATGTTGTTTGCCGTCGCTTAGGGATACTCAGATTATTTTTTTACATTCCGCCTAATTAGATAATTATTCTTAATTAATTAATCAACTTACAATACGGCAGGCATTACCAAATCCTGACTGGGAGATTACCAGTGTCGTTGAAAAGAAAAGTGCACAATCATTGCATCCTACCGGTGCTAACATATGGGGCAGAAACTTTGAGGTTAACAAAGAAGCTCGAGAACAAGTCAAGGACCGCACAAAGAGCGATGGAACGAACAATGTTAGGCCTAACGTTAAGAGACAGGAAGAGAGCGGTGTGGATCAGAGAGTAAACGGGGATAGCCGATATTCTAGTTGGCTTTAAGAGGAAAAAGTGGAGCTGGGCAGGCCATGTAATACGTAGGATGGATAACCGGTGGATCATTAGAATTACAGAATGGGTACCAAGAGGAGGGAAGCGCAGTTGAGGACGGATGAAAACTAGGTGGGGTGATTGCAAATTTGCAGGCGCAAGTTGGAATCAACTAGCGCAAGACAGGGGTAATTGGAGATCGCAATGAGAGGCCTTCGTCCTGCAGTGGTCATAAATATAGGCTGCTGCTGATGATGCTGCTGCTGCTGCTGCTGCTGATGATGATATTAAAAAGGTTGGAGATAGCTGTGTAAGCGTACATTCTTTTGCATTATCAAAAAAGAGAAAGAGCCGCAGTTTTGCCCGAAAGACGAGGCATCCATTGCGCTAGGAAATTAGTACACAGCTATACGAAGTAAGGATAGTAGTTTTATCGGCTGTATAAAATTGGAGATATTCGCTTGCTAAATAAGTTAACAAGCATGGTGTAAACGCGCACAGGCAAACATGAAGCCGTCACACTCGATGACCGCAAACATGCGCTACCAAAACGCTGGCGTCGGGAAGCGCGGCAGCACCAGCGAGGGAAGCGACCGTGCTGCGTATCGCTTCAACGCAAAATGAGCGACGAAAACACCGCAAAAAGCTTTCAAGATAACGCGCAAAGTACGCAGCTGGTGCCGGAGTCAAACGTCGTCCCCCTCCATCGCGCACTGCTACCCTCCCTGCGCGCGTGATACCGAGCCGCGATCGGCGGTTAACCATGCGCGCTGTCGCGAAATGTGCAATTGCTGTCGGAGAGCAACGCCACAACCCCCCTTCCCCAGACACCCCACGGCCTTTCGCACGACGCAAGACAGCGCGTTTACTTTCAGCTTCCCTCTCTTGCGCGCACGAGATTGAGCCGTGATCGCCGGCTCACCTAGCGCGCTATCACCGCACACACAGCATCCGGCGCGCGGCAACGTGTTATCGCCTTTGGACTTTCTACGGACCATCACGGCGACGACGACGGCTACGGCAGGAATGCGCTTGGAGTGTCGATATAATTGTTATCGCAATAAATGAAATTGCACGTTTGGATGATAGACTATGACTGTGTCATGTACATGTAATTGTGTAGGCCTGCCTATTCTGGGCTGAATACATTAAGGCTGGCGTTCATCAAATAAAAATGTAGGCAGTTTCGCCCGAAAGGCGAAGCATCGATTGCGATAGCGAAGTATAGTGTTACGCGAACGAAGAATTAAGTACAGGAGACTATTTATAAGTATTGAAAGACGGAAGACGACCAGGACAGGCAGCACTGGCAGACCCGTTTATTCCACCGGCACGGCCGAGGCTCAAACACGAAGAAGAAGAGAAACAGGGATGATGATGGCTATATACAAATGAGAACGATGAAGTACGTGAGATGTGCTTACAGTATATTTACAAAAGATAGCTGCAGCGCTGGCCAGATCAGCCGATAGCTCGAGAGCCCAGAGCAGTTCGTCTTCTTCGCCTAGGCGCCCGCGCGCCTCGTTCAAACAACCAAATACCACACGCGTGTAGCATAATCCCCCGGCGGCAGAAGCGACGTCCCGGAGCGTCTAAATGTCATCACTGGGAGGGTGATACTGCTTCAGTCGTGTAACGTGCACGATATCACTGGACTGGGAAGCAGATGGGGCGTCAGGGGCGATCTCGTAGGGGACGGGAGTCACGGCACGAATCACTCGGTAGGGGCCTGTGTAACGAGACAGCAGTTTTTCTGACAGGCCGACCTGACGCGACGGAGACCATAGAAGCACCAAAGAACGAGGCGGGAAGTGCACGTCGTGGTGTCGCTGGTCGTACAAACGCCGTTGACTCTCTTGGGAGTGCAGAAGGCGGCCACGGGCAATTTCCCTTGCGTGGGCAGCGCGGGCGACGGCGTCAAGTGCATATTCACTGGTGGGTGCTGCATGAACAGGGATGCTTGTGTCGAGGGGCAGTGCTGGTTCTCGGCCGAACAGAAGGAAAAATGGCGAATAACCGGCTGTATCGTGGTGCGAGGAATTATACGCAAAGGTGACAAACGGTAGAGCGAGGTCCCAGTCAGTGTGGTCGGAAGACACATACTTCGCGAGCATGTCTGTGAGAGTGCGATTAAGACGCTCCGTGAGGCCATTTGTTTGCGGATGGTATGACGTGGATAGCTTGTGCCTCGTGGCACAGGACCGCAGGATGTCCGCGATAACTTTTGACAGGAATGTCCGGCCACGGTCTGTGAGAAGTCGCGGAGCTCCATGTAATAAAATCACGTTGCGTAGAAGAAAATCGGCAACATCTGTGGCGCAGCTTGTAGGGAGCGCTCGGGTGATGGCGTAGCGCGTGGCGTAATCTGTGGCCACAGCGATCCACCTGTTCCCAGAGGTAGAAAGAGGAAAAGGACCAATTAAATCTAAACCAACCCGAAAGAATGGTTCCGCGGGAATGTCAATTGGTTGACGGTACCCAGCAGGGGGCGTCGACGGTGTCTTGCGTCGCTGGCATTTCTCACACGCAGCTACGTATCTTCGAACGGAGCGAGCAAGCCCTGGCCAAAAGAAGCGTCGGCGGATCCGGTCGTAGGTACGTGATACACCGAGGTGACCGGCAGTGGGGAGGTCGTGAAGTTCGTGGAGAACAGCCGAGCGAAGGTGCTTAGGGATCACAAGGAGTAATGCTGGGCCGTCGGAGTGAACGTTGTGGCGGTAGAGTACGCCATCTTGAAGTGTGAATAAGCGAAGGGAGCTGTCGGCAAGTGACGATTCCAGGTGGTCAATGATGACACGCACGGACGGGTCACGGCGCTGCTCGTCGGCGACATGGACCAGTGGAAAAACAGAGAGAACGCAGGCGTCGGTGTCAGTATCAGACGTAGAGGTCGGGTCTTGGACTAGGCAGCGAGAGAGGCAATCTGCGTCCTGGTGTTGGCGTCCCGACTTGTACGTCACTGTGTAGGGATATTCTTGTAGTCGGAGAGCCCAACGACCGAGCCGGCCAGTAGGATCCTTGAGCGACGAAAGCCAACACAGCGCATGATGGTCTGTGATTACTGAGAAGGGCTTGCCATATAAATATGGGCGAAACTTTGAAACAGCCCAGACGAGAGCAAGACATTCGCGCTCGGTAATCGAATAGTTGCGCTCTGCAGTTGTCAGGAGCCGGCTAGCGTAGGCTATAACGCGGTCGAGTCCCTGTTGTCGTTGCGCTAAGACTGCGCCGATCCCATAACCACTGGCATCGGTTCGGACCTCTGTAGGTGCGGACGGGTCAAAGTGGGCCAAGATCGGTGGATTGGTCAGAATCGTGATAAGGCGTGTAAATGCGGCAGCCTGAGGGGAACCCCACGTAAAAGGCACGTCTTTCTTCAGAAGTTCAGTGAGTGGTCAAGCGATTGCTGCGAAATCTTTCACAAACCGTCTGAAATAAGAACAAAGCCCCACAAAACTCCGGACGTCTTTGACAGACTGAGGTACAGGAAAAGCTGTTACTGCTCGAACCTTCTCCGGGTCGGGTTGTACTCCGGAAGCATCGACGAGATGGCCGAGCACTGTAATCTGTCGGCGCCCGAAGTGGCACTTCGATGAGTTTAATTGGAGCCCAGCCTTGCGGAAGACGTCAAGGATAGCTGCGACGCGCTCAAGGTGCGTCTCAAACGTAGGAGAAAACACAAGGACGTCGTCGAGATAACAAAGGCAAGTTGACCATTTGAAACCTTGAAGCAGAGAGTCCATCATCCGTTCGAACGTGGCGGGGGCATTGCATAAACCAAACGGCATAACCTTAAATTGGTAGAGGCCATCTGGAGTGACGAAAGCGGTCTTTTCTTGGTCTTGGTCATCGACGGAAATCTGCCAATAACCAGATCGAAGGTCAATGGACGAAAAGTATTTGGCACCGTGAAGACAATCAAGAGCGTCGTCAATTCGTGGTAACGGGTAAACGTCCTTTTTAGTGATTCGGTTTAGGTGGCGGTAATCAACACAGAAACGCCACGTGCCATCTTTCTTTTTGACGAGCACGACCGGCGACGCCCAAGGGCTCGACGAGGGCTCAACAATGCCTTTGGCGAGCATGTTGTTGACTTCCTGCTGAATAACTTGCCGCTCTGCCGTGGACACGCGATACGGTCGGCGATGAATAGGAACAGCATCACCAGTGTTTATCCGATGCTTAACAAGGGACGTCTGACCAAGTGGGCGATTGTCAGTGTCAAATATGTCGCGATAGGAAAGCAAAAGGCGATATAGGGCGGCTGCTTGGCCAGGGGCGAGGTCCGGAGCGACCATGGGACGTAATGGGCCGTCGAGGTTCAAGGCATCCTGCGGGTTATCAGGAGGATCTGGAGACGCGTCGGCTGCAAAAGCAGTGACGTGGTCGTCTGTCACTGACCGGAGCGTGGCCACCGCTATGCCTTCAGGTAACACTTGCTTCGTCAAGCCAAAATTGACAACGGGGAGACACATCCGATTAGCGGCAAGGGTAACGACGGAGTGTGGCACAGAGATGTCGCGCGCCAGGAGGACATCACGAATAGGGGCGACGACATAGTCGCCATCAGGCACGGTTGCCGTTGAGGCCAATTCGACGAAGGTTAGGGCTTTTGGAGGTAACCGAACAAACGCTGTAGTGCATAGGGTGTGCGGTTGTTCGGGGCGAACGTCGGAAACAAGAGGAAGCTCGAGGCACAGCGTACCGGTGGAACAGTCGATGAGGGCAGAATGCGTCGTCAGAAAGTCTAGCCCGAAGATTAGGTCATGAGGGCAACTGGTCAGCACGGAGAACAGGACGGGAACTTGGCGGCCAGCAATTCCTACGCGAGCAGTGCACATACCACAGGCGGCAACAGTGGCGCCATTGGCGACGCGTACGGCTCGAGTGACGGCAGGCGCAAGAACTTTTTTGAGGCGACGACATAGGTTAGCGCTCATTATGGACACTTGGGCTCCAGTATCAATCAATGCCGTCAACGGGACACCCTCTACATCTACTTCAATTAGGTTCGTGTTCGTGAGGAGCGTCAACGGAGGATTTGGACAGGACGAACGTGATGCAGCACTACCTCCAAGAGCTGCGTGGCCTAGTTTTCCGTCCGGGAGGGTCCATAATTGGTCGGCGACGAATAGCGGCGTGGCTGGGGCGACGGGGACCGACGGCGCTGAGGTGACGGCGAGCGAGTGGGACGACTGTCATCGACGGATACGTGAGAGCTAGAAGGCATACGGCGAGGCGAGTAGGGGCGAGGGTCGGCATATGGGCGAGGAGACGGGGAAAAGTAGCTCGAATGCGGCGATGTCCAGGAGGTGCGGCAGTGGCGAGCGACGTGGCCAATGCGGTGGCAACGAAAGCAAATAGGCTTGTCGTCCGGAGTTCTACACTCTGTAGGGTTGCGGTATCTGGGACGGGAATACAGATCGCTGCGAGGCGCAGCTGTCGGCACCAGTCGGGCCTCAGCTCGGGAGATGGAGCAGGCAGCAGGAAAACCGAGGTTGGCAAACTCTTGCCGCACAACCTCCAGAATGAGGGAGATCACTATACGAACTAAGGATGGTAGATTTATCGGCCGTATAAACTTGCAAACATTCGCTCACTAACTAAATTAACAAGCATGGTGCAACGCATGCACAGGTAAACATGAACAACCTCGCACGATCACCGCGGGAACTCGCTGTCAAAACGCTGGAGTGTCAAAACGCCAACTAAACGTCGAAAGCACATCGCATAGGAAGCTACCGGCACTACTTGAACTTAGTCCACATCGCAGATCGCTTTGAAGATAGGACCCACGCGGGCGCAGACTTTTTCCACGTCGCAGATCGCTTTCACGATACGCGCGCCGTTCCCTCCCCCCGTTCCTCGCGCGCGACAGAAGCGCGCTTCCGCCCCGCCTTTCCCCCTCATGCGCGCGAGATTGAGCTGCAATCGTGGGCTGACCCTCGCAAGCTTTCACTCGCACACACAGCGTACGATGTTACCATGTTTGGATTTTATACGGACCCTCACAGCGAAGTCCACAACCAGGTCTACGGCAGAAATGCGCTTGGAGTGTCCCTATATTTGAATAAAATTCATTTGGCAGTCAGCGCTTGTGCTGTGGTATTTGTTTCTCTGTGTGTCCTTTTCAGTCGCACTGTTTGAGCATTGTTTCAAACAAACAAACAATGTGGTCAGTTTCCCTACGCATAAATTAGTGAATATCGTCGCTGTATTACTGCGCAAACTGCATCACGCCACAGCAAACGTGGCACATTTCCCGAAGAAAAGCCGATATCGCTGTTTTTCATCGCACGGTTCACCACGTGGTTCACTTCCACAAGTAAAAAAAATTGCGTAGCTTGCACTGGAGGCGCAATGCTAAAAAGATAGCGGAGCTGATGGGCACCTAGGTAGTCCTGGCTTTTGGGCTAGGCTAAGCACTACCAAATCATCCCCAGCATTTCCCGGAATTTATTGATTATTAATCGATTATCAATAAGCTATCAATTGGCCATAGCAAGGTATTGGCCATGTATTTGAGCTAGGCTAAGCACTACTAAGTCATCCCCAGCATTTTCCGGAATTTATTCATTATTGATCGATTATCGATTAGCTATTCATTGGTTATCGCAAGGTATTGGCCACGTAAAAAAATTATACTATGGGGTTTAACGTGCCAAAACCACGATCTCATTATGAGGCATGCCGTAGGGGGGGACTCCGGAAATTTGGACCACCTGGGGTTCTTTAACGTGCACCTAAATCTAAGTACACGGGTGTTTTCGCATTTCGCCCCCATTGAAATGCGGCCGCCGTGGCCGGGATTTTGGGTTAGGCTAAGCATTACTAAGTCATCCCCAGCATGTCCCGGAATTTGTAGATTATTTGTCGATTATCGATTAGATATTGATTCACTATCGATTGGCTATCGCAAGGTAATGGCCACGTATTTGGGCTAGGCTAAGCACTACCAAGTCATCCCCAGCATTTCCCGGAATTTATTAATTATTGATCGATTATCGATTAGCTATTGATTGGCTATCGCAATGTATTGGCCACGTATTTGGGCAAGGCTAAACACTACTAGAATGCAATGATTGTACACTTTTCTTTTCAACGACAGTGGTAAGCTCCCAGTTAGGATTTGGCAATGCCTGCCGTATGCACTCCAAACCAATTTTATTCTTCTGTAAATTTCTTTTTCGTGATCAGGGTCCCCTGCGAGTAATTGACCTAGATCAACGTACTCGTTTACCGACTCTAGAGGCTGACTGGCGATCCTGAATTCTTGTTCCCTTGCCAGGCTATTGAACATTATCTTTGTCTTCTGCATATTCATCTTCAACCAAATTCTTACACTTTCTCGATTAAGGTCCTCAATCATTTGTTGTAATTCGTCTCCAATGTTGCTGAATAAGACAATGTCATCTGCAAACCGAAGGTTGCTGAGATATTCGCCGTTGATCCTCACTGCTAAGCCTTCCCAGTCTAAGAGCTTGAATACTTCTTCTAAGCATGCAGTGAATAGCATTGGAGAGATTGGGTCTCCTTGCCTGACCCCTTTCTTGATAGGTAACTTTCTACTTTTCTTGTGGAGAACCAAGGTAGCTGTGGAATCCTTGTAGATGTTTGCTAAGATATTCACGTATGCCTCCTGTACTCCTTGATTACGCAATGCCTCTATGACTGCTGGTATCTCCCCTGAATCAAATGCCTTTTCATAATCTACGAAAGCCACGTAGAGAGGTTGATTGTACTCGGCAGATTTCTCGATTACCTGATTTATGACATGGATATGATCCATCGTAGAATATCCCTTCCTGAAGCCAGCCTGTTGTCTTGGTTGGCTGAAGTCAAGTGTTCCCCTGATTCTATTGGAAATAATCTTGGTGAATATTTTATACAATACTGAAAGCAAGCTAATGGGCCTATAATTCTTCAGTTCTTTAACGTCTCCCTTCTTATGGATTAGTATAATGTTGGCGTTCTTCCAGCTCTCTGGTACACATGAAGTTGTGAGGCATTGCGTATAAAGGGCCGCAAGCTTTTCAAGCATGATATCTCCTCCATCTTTGATTAAATCTATTGTTATTCCATCTTCTCCAGCAGCTTTTCCCCTGGTCATGTCTTTCAAGGCCCTTCTAACTTCAGCGCTAGTTATAGAAGCAGCCTCTGTATCCGGTTCATGACTATTTTGAATGAAAGTAGCTTGGCTGTTTTGGGCACTGTACAGGTCAGTATAGAATTCTTCCGCTGCCTTTACTATGTCATCGAAATTGCTGATGATATTACCATGTTTATCTTTCAGTGCATACATCTTGCCTTGTCCTATGCCAAGCAATCTTCTTACTGATTTAATGCTGCGTCCATATTTTACGGCTTCCTCAATCTTTCCCACGTTATAATTTCGAATATCCCTTACTTTTTTCTTGTTGATTAGTTTTGACAGTTCAGCGAATTGTATCTGATCTCTTGAGTTGGACATTTTCATCTTCTGTCGTTTCTTTATTAGGTCCTTTGTTTCTTGGGAGAGCTTACCTACTGGTTGCCTTGGTGCCCTACCTCCCACTTCAATTGCTGCTTCTGAGATCAAACTAGTTACGGTTTCATTCATTATCTCTATGTTGTTTTTATCTTCCTTTTCTAAAGCTGCATATTTGTTTGCAAGCACCAGCCTGAATTGGTCTGCTTTTACCCTTACTGTGCCTCTAGGTTGGCCTGTTTCCTCTTGACTGATTTCACTCTCTCTCTCTCTTCAAATTGAGAGAAATCCTAGACCTCACTAATCTATGGTGACTGCACTTAACCTTACCTAACACTTCTACATCCTGCACTATGTTTGGATCGGCAGAGAGTATGAAATCTATTTCATTCCTTGTTTCTCTATTAGGGCTTTTCCAGGTCCACTTCCTGTTGCTGCGCTTCCTGAAGAAGGTATTCCTTATTCGGAGCCTATTCCTTTCCGCGAATTCTACTAACATCTCTCCTCTTGCATTCCTAGAATCGATGCCGCAGTTGCCAATTACTTGCTCACCAACCTGCCTTTTCCCCACTTTTGCATTGAAGTCGCCCATGACTAAAGTATACTGAGTTTGCACCTTTCTCATTGCTAGTTCAACATCTTCATAAAACTGTTCTATTTCTTCGTCATCGTGACTAGAGGTTGGGGCATAGGCTTGTACTACCTTCATTTTGTACCTCCTATTCAGCTTTATTACGACGACTGCTACCCTCTCATTAATGCTGTAGAATTCATCAATGTTGCCCGCTATGTTATGCACTAGAAATGCTACCCCGGATTCTTTCTTATCTGGAAGACCTCTGTAGCAGAGGACGTGGCCGTTAGTCAGCACTGTGTAAGCCTCACCAGTTCTTCTAACCTCACTAAGGCCAATAATATCCCAGGAAATCCCTGATAATTCTTCAAATAGTCCTGCTAAGCTAGCCTCACTCGAGAGGGTGCGCGTGGTGAACGTTGCCAGGTTCAGTTTCCATTGGCGGCCTGTCTTGACCCAGAGATTCTTAGCACCCTCTGCCGCGTAGCAGGTCTGACCGCTGCCTTGGTCAGGTGCTCCGCAGCCACTGGGAACTGAGGGCCTTGGGTTAATTGTCGGAGTCATGAGGGAGGTAGTGGCCGAATACTGCACCAGGGAGGCCAATTCCTGTTCTGGCGAGGGAGTGACTTTGATGTAGCTTAGTGGGCCTTCCTAGTTTGGCTGCACCTGAACTAGTATAGCCCCACTAGCTCTCGGCGATATAAATTTTTTTTCTTGCCGGTGTCAGGCACCACTCCATGCCCCGGTGCTAACATATGGGGCAGAAACTTGGAGGTTAACAAAGAAGCTCAGAACAAGTTAAGGACCGCACAAAGAGCGATGGAACGAAAAATCTTAGGACTAACGTTAAGAGACAGGAAGAGAGCGGTGTGGATCAGAGAACAAACGGGGATAGCCGATATTCTAGTTGACATTAAGCGGAAGAAATGGAGCTGGGCAGGCCATGTAATGCGTAGGATGGATAACCGGTGGACCATTAGGGTTACAGAATGGATACCAAGAGAAGGGAAGCGCAGTCGAGGTCGGCAGAAAACCAGATGGGATGATGAAGTTAGGAAATTTGCAGGCGCAAGTTGGAATACGCTAGCGCAAGACAGGGGTAATTGGAGATCGCAGGGAGAGGCCTTCGTCCTGCAGTGGACATAAAATATAGGCTGATGATGATGATGATGATGATGATGATGATGATGAAACACTACTAAGTCATCCACAGCATTTCCCGGAATTTGTATATTATTTGTCGATTATCGATTAGATATTGATTCGCTATCAATTGGCTATCACAACGTAACGGCCACGTATTTGGGCTAGGCTAAGCACTAATAGTAATGCCCAGCATTTTCCGGAATTTATTTATTATTGATCGATTAGCTACTGATTGGTTTTCAATTGCCTACCGATGACTAACTAAGCTTAAGTAGTCCCAACCATGCTTAGTGTTACGATTCGATTAGAGTGGCCATGCCCGTACCACGTGCAGTCTGTTACGATTCACTTAGAGCGGCCATGCCCGGCCACGTGCAAACGCATGGGAAGTCGGCGTGCCTATCGATCTCGCTCGTCAACATGAACAGACGTGTCCGTCGCGAGTGTCAGAGACGAAACCTGTCGTGCCGCCTTGCAACACCTCTCATCCCCCGCTGAGGACGTTCACCCCCTTACGGTTACCCACCATCTCTATCTACTTCGTCTGGTTTTCCCTGTCCTGCAGTGGGGGAGAGATGAGGGGGAGAGTGCCCAGATGGTGGAGGGTATAAGAAAGCCAGCCAGCAGCCACGTGGAGAACACTTCTGCTGTGCCCTAGCGTGCATGCATGCTGAACGTTTCTTGTATGTTTTCCTTGGAGCACACCGCTCACCCGTAACCATGTAATAAACGCGTGTTATTTGTTTCTACGGCGCCTCGTCTTACCTGCCGGGCCCTCTCCGATGGTCAACCTGGTTCGAGCTCCAACTAGACGCTGTTGAAGGTTCACCAAACCCCGGCCCGCAAGATTAGCTAGACTTAGCCAGGCTCAGCTTCGTTAGTTCACAGGAGTATGTGCCATTGCGCTTGGACCCTTTCATACGGCCGCCAGGATCGGCCCACATTTTTGGATTCAGCAGACACATTACGCCCGGCTTAGACAGGTCCGCTGTTAAAAATCCAGCATCGCCCGTGTTTCATCGCCCAGTTTAGCACAGACCGATATTCTCCGGTGCACCATCATCATCAGCCTATATTTATGTCCACTGCAGGACGAAGGCCTCTCATTGATGCGATGCACACGCCATGTGAGCTAATTAATATGCTCAACCCTCTCAGATGTTATGAAGTATGGCGCACAACAATGCCTCAAGCAAATACCTCCCCCTGTGTCCTCTGTGTACTACGCAGACAAAGAGCAGTGGTGCACGCAAGGTAATTTTTAACATCAACTCTCTCCTCTCGTGTTGGACTAAACGTTGCAGAAATTAAACATTCGCCGTCAACATCACCGCTAGCTATCGTCAATCAAAGCAAACAGCAAGAAAGCTTCGGTTACATCGATTTTGCACAGTGCATGCGATCTCCTTATTTTTATTGCGATGGCAATTATATGGACACTCCAAGCGCATTTCTGTCGTCGCAGTTGCCGTGAGGTTCCGTGTAAAGTCCAACGGCGATGAAATCGTCGCCGCGCGCCGTACGCTGTGTGCGAGTGAAAGCGTACGAGGGTGAGCCGGCAATCACGGGTCAATGTAGCGCACGCGAGGGAGGAAGGCAGGCCGGAAGCGCGTGCTCTGTCGAGCGCGAGGCACGGGGACGAGGCAAGGGAGAGGGAGGAGGGGTGGCGCGTTGCGCTCCATCGGCTTTTGCTCCCAGCGCGACCGCGCACCCTTATCTTGAAAGCGACCTGCGACGTGGGCGAAGTGCCCGCCCGCGCGCACCTCATCTTCACAGGGATCTTTGATGGGGATAAAGTGCATTCGCCCAGTGCCGGTAGCTTCGTAGGCGCTCTGCTTTCGACGTTTAGTTCGCGTTGAAGCGAGACGAGAAACAGCGCGAAGGTCAATTTGCGCGCTGCTGCTGGCGCGCTTTCTCACTCCGACGCTTTCACAGCGACTTTCCGCGGTCATCGAGCGAGATGTGTTCAGGTTTACTTGTGCGCGCGTGACACCTTGCTTGTCTATTTAGTTGGTAAGCAAATGTTTACAACTTTATACGGCCCATTAAACTACTATCCTTGCTTCGTATAGCTCTCTACTAATTGCTATCGCATTCGATGCTTCGCCTTTCGGGCGAAACTGCGACTTCTTTCGTTTCGTGTTGCCGGATTCAGGTGTCTGTAGCCATAGGGGGTTGCCGAGAAGAAATTTTGCTTACAGTTGGAATGTAAATGTTCTTTACAGTATTGGCTATATTTTGACAAGAGTTTTACATTCGAAAAAAGACAAAAAAGAAAGAAAAAAGTACGCACGTCCCGCTGCACATTGCTTAGCTAGTCGGTTCATGCTTGCACATAACCAAGTGTGGACCGATTCGGGCTAAGCAAAGGACGCCACTCACGGATGACCTTGAGCACGACCTCGTAGTTCCTGGTGCGCGCCTTGCGGAAGTCCACCCGGCATCGGTAGAGGCCCTCGTCTTCCTCGTGCACCGGGTAGAGCTCGAGGGCTGCCTGCCCTCCGGCCGGCTCCCCGGCGTCGGCAGGCGCCAGGCGCAGGTACGCGCGGTGGCCGAGCCAGTCTGCGGGCGCGTGGTGCGCCTGCGACAGGCGGCTGCGTCGCGCGTCGCATGAGTAGATGGGCGTGGTCGAGTCGTCCTTGTACCACAGCACCAGGGACACCTCGTCGTCCGTCGTGTTGGGCGTCATGTCGCACGGCAGTGACACCCTCTCGCCCAACACGCCCACCACGTGGACGCGCGGCTCCTCTGCAAGGAAAAAAAAAAAAAAAAAAAACGTTGTCTTTCCACTCCCACTTGATCCAGCCTTGCATGTAAGGATGGCGGATAAATTGTTAAACCATGAAAAAACGCACCTCTTTAATTCGACTTCAATAGTGAAACTGATTTAGAAATCATTTACGGCGCACAAATTGTTTTTAAAGAAATCTGTCAAAATTTATTCGTACTTTATCAAATATTGACTTAGGCTGATCATAGATTAAGAGTTCTTCGCCTTCCTAAATTATTTCCTCATGACACATGTTGACCGATCAATTCAAGTAATGCGGTTGTCTTTCAGTACTAAAATATCTATCAAAAATACATTCCACTTCGAGTAATTCATCAGTCCTCTATAACGCCTCCTTGGTACAACGAGAATCTGAGACGACTACCTATCATTGAATGCGTTAGATGATTAGCGCATACATATGATGTAAACGCTTATACCTGTGCTCTAAATACGTTTAACTTCTTGAACTCGCTTCCACTACCTGTAGTAAATAAAAACGGCACGCTTCGGAGACCTTGCAGAATCACAGAACAATTTCCAGCAAAGATGTTATTTTTTAGCTGTTTCATAAAGAGATTTAGTTGACTGAAATTAGGCCACGTACTTTGAAACGTTGCCTGCATACGTGTCACCCGTTTGAAACCTTGCCCGCATATGACGCTTTCGAACACTTAAATATTTTCTTAAGCATTAAGCATTAAGAAACTTTTAAAAAAAGCAAAGATTTCTAAGACCTTGAACCTCGGTGAGTAGTTGCGACTGACCAGGAGACAGCTTTTTTAGTTCCTCGCGAACCGTGTCGGGACCTGGGTTTATCTCAACATCGCCAGCCAAGAACAACAAGGTACGTGCGACATTAGCACATTCAATAGCAATAGAGAAGCGGCACTGTCATTCCTAATGTCACTCCAATTTGACGATTAGGAATGATTATAACATGAGACCGAACAACATGGCTGCTCTAACAATACACCCCTTACGAGCACCGTAAGAAGGTGTATACAAGAGAATGTGGAGCTTACTTTCGCTCTACTCTATGACTCCAGCTGTGTGTGTGTGTGTGTGTGTGTGTGTGTGTGTGTGTGTGTGTGCGTGCGTGCGTGCGTGCGTGCGTGCGTGTGTGTGTGTGCGTGCGTGCGTGCGTGCGTGCGTGCGTGCGTGCGTGCGTGTGTGTGTGTGTGTGTGTGTGTGTGTGTGTGTGTGTGTGTGTGTGTGTGTGTGTGTGTGTGTGTGTGTGTGTGTGTGTGTGTGTGTGTGTGTGTGTGTGTGTGTGTGTGTGTGTGTGTGTGTGTGTGTGTGTGTGTGTGTGTGTGTGTGTGTGTGTGTGTGTGTGTGTGTGTGTGTGTGTGTGTTTTACCTATTTGACTTCCAAGGCGGAAGAGGTCATCCGAATAATCGCTAGGATCTCCAACAATCGGGGTGGCCTTCGGGAGGACAACCTCCTCAGACTGTTCCATGCCTTTTTGATGAGCCATATAAACTATGTCGCATCCATGCACAAGTGCCCACGCCACGAGAGGACTAAATTAAACACACTCATTTTAAAAAGCATCAAGAGAGTCCTAGGTCTTCCGATGCACACTAGCACAGAGAAACTGATGGACCTTGGAGTCCACAATACGCTTGAGGAAGTCATCGAGGCTCAGCAAACGGCACAGGTTACCAGGCTTTCAATTACATCAGCAGGGAGGAAGATCATGATTGACACGGGACACAACCCCATCACGCTCGAAGTGCAAAACACACATCTTTCGGATCCCATGAGATATTGCATCAAGGTCTCTCCCCTTCCACGAAATATACACCCACAATACAACGTGGGCAGGCGTGTCACTCCAGCCTCCTCTCCTTTAGCTCACGCTCACGCCTACTCTCCGCTTGCATGCTTTGTCGATGCCGCCCAATACGGTGCTTCGAAGTAGTATCCACGGATATTAAGGGTCGGATTCTATCCTCAGCATCGGTTCGAACCTCTTCTCACAAAGCAGAGCAGATGGCCATCGCACTCGCTCTCCTCGATCCACAAAGAACTTATATTTACACTGACTCTAGATCCGCTGCTAGAGCCTTCGCTTCTGGGACCGTCTGCAAGGAAGTTTTATTGCGATAGCAATTATATGGACACTCAAAAGCATATTTCTGCCGTCGGCGTCGCCGTCGCCGTCGCCGTCGCCGTGAGGTTCCGTATGACGTCAATGGAGATGAAATCGTCGCCGCGTGCCGAACGCTGTATGTGCGAGTGAAACGGCGCGAGGGACGCGCGCTTTCCCGGGGAGTGAACGCACGGCGGAGAACAAACGCGCGTTCTGCGCCGTGCTCCTTTAGGGCTGCATAAGTAGGCGTCTCTTTCCTTCTTTACAATCACCATATATGTAGAGCAAACGCGCCTTCTTCCGACGCGCGAAAGGCCGTGGGGGAGGGGGGAGGGGGAGGGAAGGGAGGCGACGTTTAGCTGCGGCACCAAGTGCCTATTTATATCAGAGGCTCCGGCAACAGTCACCAACGCTGCACGCATTTTGAGCGAACGCGGGCAAAACGCCGACGGCGTCGACAACAGTTCTGCGTGTTGCCGGTGCTGCTGCATGTCCAAGTTTATACAGCTGATAAAGCTACTATCATTACTCCGTATAGCTCTCTACAAATTTGCTATCGCGATCGATGCTTCGCCTTTCAGGTGAAACTGCGACAACTGTTTAGAACTCTCGCTCACAAGTAAATTAAACACCACACCATCACTTGGTTCCCTGCTCATCTTGGCTCGAGGGTCGGGGGCCTTTTCAATGTCAACGAGCTAGCCTACTCCCAGGCGCAAGGTCTCACTTGCCGCGCCGGGGCTTCCAAGGCTCGGGCCGCCGGTGCGGCCTGCGCCGGGACTTGCGCAGGCTCAGGCGGAGGAACCAGCCCCCAGCCTTCATTTTCGGGACATTTTGACTACTTTCAACGAGGTAACGAAACACTATCAAATGGGCCGTAGGTCCTTCCCACTCCCACACGAAAAGTTGTCTCCGCCACAGGCAATCTCTCTTCGCATGCTTCAGACGGGGACATACCCCAGCCTCTCTATTTACAGCCATTACTCAGACATTTCAGCACTTTGTCCAGACTGTAACGATCGCAGTGATTTTAAACACATGCTCCGGAGGTGCACCTCTTTACAAGGAAAGCATCACTTCTCTGAAGATGAATTTGATTCCATGATCAAGAGCCCGGTCCTACTACAACAACTTCAGGCTGTCCAGAAGGCCCACGACACCACGGTTAGGCTAGGCCTCCCCGTCCCTACGTGGAAGCGGCCCGCGATCCTCCCCCTATAAAACAGGATCGGATTCCTTCAGGACCTCAATAAAGTTATCTATCTATCTATCTATCTATCTATCTATCTATCTATCTATCTATCTATCTATCTATCTATCTATCTATCTATCTATCTATCTATCTATCTATCTATCTATCTATCTATCTATCTATCTATCTATCTATCTATCTATCTATCTATCTATCTATCTATCTATCTATAACTATTTCAAATGCAGGATCATAAATTTACCTTTCTCCTACTGCCTTTAGGACTCAGGGCCTCTGAGAGGGTAAATACACCCTTCTAGCAAAAGTATCTCTATCTCGATACTTTGGCTTTATAACAAAAAATGGTGAATAGTTTCTGCACAATTGTATAATGCATAAAATTGACAAAAAAGCGACGCGAGTTCAGTAATTATTTGCAAAATATCTAACTAAGCTAGAGATTGAAAAGTTTAGCCACACAATACACAAAAGATTCCTCCTTACCAATTGTAAGCTCGGTGTGACTTAGAGTTTTTTTGGGATAGTGGGGAACAAAGCAAAATGGCACTATAACATTTTGAAGCACTTGCTTAAGAAATTTCTACAAAGGTTGTGTTTTCTGCACACAGATTTCACTTGATACAAAATTTCGCCATAGCCTTTCCATTTTTGCTACATTTGATACAAGCATTTTCAGTTTTTCCAAGGCAGCGGCTAAAATCTGACCAGCTCGCAAATCCCACTCGTAAAGCTCTGTAGCACTCGATTTTATTATATATTGCGAAGGCTGCAATTAACCCAGACATTTTGAACTTTGCCTACACACCACACATAAACTGAAATTTATTTGTAATAAATATTAACAAGGTATCTTGTTTAGTTCACCGAGGGGATCGTCAGAACCTACTACAAACAACGCATGAAAAAAGCGGGAGAACGAGGGCTCAGTAATTATTTGTAACGTGTCGTTCTCCACGTTACACTCAGCAGATATGTTTTAAGGGTAATATGCAGCTTTCCAACACTTGCCTCACATGTTTTTTTGTTTGTTTTTTTTTTTTTTGTTTTTTTGCGAGAGCTGTAGATAACTCACACCTTTGAAACTTTGATACGCACCACATAGAAGAAGCTCCTCGTTCGTACAAAATGTAAACTTTTTCGCACGTTGAGTTGCTCCCGGATGTTGGGCAAACTTCCTGCGCTCTTAGTAATATACGCTTATTTTCTAGAAAAATGCAAAAATCATCCCGCCCAATACTTCTTTCGTAAACTTTCTCATGATGTATTTTATTACGTTCGATTCAGCAGGCATCCGTGCTAAAATTTCTAAGGTGCTTCGGTCATCTTCTTGTGGCATAGGCGATATTAGTTCCATGTTTCTTATAAAGACTGTAGCGTACAGTTACGCCACAATTAGCTTTAATTTCGCTACGTGATTTAAATAGAGTACCTTACTCATTGACTGGACAACTGGTAAGCTGATTCCGCATTTTTAAATCTAAAGACTCGCAGAACTCATTGGATTAGAGGCCCACTTCATTAACCTCGGTATCTCACAAAATTTTTAATGTACCTTTTTCACAGCTCGGTAATTTCTTGGAATTAAACTCTTGTTTTTTTGTTTTGTTTTTTTTTTTTTTTGCTCTTAACGCGGGATAAGAAATTTTTTTTTATTCCTGTGAATTGCAGCTACTAACGTTTGCTAGCGACCTGCATGCGTTTTCAGACTCGGATTTTGCAATGGACTGTATTTGCTTATATATTTTCCACAACCTTTACTGAGAATGAATGAACGTGTATTAAAATAAAATGACACTTTGGGGCCTAACTTTTTGGAAAGATAAGATTGGGAAACGGGTGTCAGTAGTGCTGACTTGGGCATAGATGCGATGGATGACGCCGAAAGAAGAACGAAAAAAGAAGCAGAAAATAATAGCAAGAAATAAAGAATTAAAGAAAGGAAATACAAAAAAGGGATGATAAAGAAAGCGAGGCAGAGCAATGTTTTACCTTTTCCTTACAAACTACTCTGCCTTGTTTTATTGTGGCTATGTCATTTTATTGTACCTCATTGTATCTTTTGTATTAGGCTTATCAATAAATAAATAAATAAATAAATAAATAAATAAATAAATAAATAAATAAATAAATACAAGAATCTTTCTTACCAATTTTAGCACGATATTGCATTTGATAAATACTCTTACACCTTTAAATATAATAATAATAGATAATGTTCAATTATCTATTCTTGTGTTGTATTTTTATATCTAGTATTATTCACTAATCCTGGAATTAGCGACTATAAATCAATGGAAGAGTCAATGCAATAATGCGAAACCCCAATTAGTCCAAAATTACACACAGAAAAAGACGGAAGAATCCTGGACTCAACAAGGCCTATTTCTTCGACAGAAATGCATCACATGCACAAGGTACACAGATCTTGGGCGGAAATTGGGAGCTTCTCATCAAGAAACAACCTAGCTCTCAATGGTCTCACTGAAGACCTCAAGGGGCTAAGTATTCATCAGTCGAAGCAAAATGTTAGAACATTTACATATTTATTTATTTATTTATTTATTTATTTATTTATTTATTTATTTATTTATTTATTTATTTTCGTACTCTCAATCGCCCGAAGGCTTTACAGAGAGGAGGGGCAAGAACAAATGTAAGTATTAATGGCGGTCTTGAAATTCTTGGAGTCAGAGATGGCGGTGATGGAGGCAGGGAGGTGGTTCCAGTCTTCCGAGGTTCTTGGTATAAGTGCGTCAGAGTAGATTTTTGTGCGACAAAGGGGTACACCAACTTTCTGGGAATGATCAATGCGAGATGACACGTACGATGGCCGATGTAGTAATTCTTCCTTAAGTGTGAGATCGAAGTAAAATATTTTATGGAAGAGGCACAGTCGAGAACACTGTCGGCGCAGAGCGAGGTCTGGTAGGTCAAGAGTTAGTTTCATTGCGGAGACGCTAGAATAACGACTATAGTTAGAAATTATGAACCGGGCGCTCCTCAGGGAGAATCTCCTCAGGGAGTTTTCTGAATAATGCGTAAGCATTGCGTAGTACGACGTGGTATTGAGTGCTCACGTTCAACAGTGATGGTAATCACAGCAGTGCTCAGCGGCTGCGGTCGCCTTGGCGCCATATAAGGTAAATGCATAGAGTAACATACGGATTACAAGAGTGGCCACTCGAGCCTAAAAGCGGCCGAGCTACGCAGCTTCATGCCGCCCGCTAGAGGACAATACAACACTCCGTGTTTCCAAGGGAACGCGCGTACTACTAATCTATTGCAGTAACTTTTCTATAGTGCACTATATGTCTACTTGTCTATGTGGCTGTAGACGTAGACGTTATCGACGGGATCAGCCGGCCGTGAGCGGTGGATGATAAGACTAGTATAAAGAATAAAGCATCGCTACAAAATATCGGCCATGGTGTGATCAGGCAAGGCGACGCTACAAAAGATGTGCGATAACGTCTGCGTGGTCTTTGCTGGGTTCGCCTGCCAGAACGTGTCTGTCTGCTTGGCTGCTGCTTGGTAAGAAGGCCTTCATTACGTTCTTTTTTCCCTTCATTACTTTCCAAATTGCTTATGTATTTATAACTTCAGCCGTAAGTTAACATTTGTCGCATTGTGCTGTTCGGCGCAGAGAGCTTTTTGTGTTCTTCACTTCGCGCATGATGTTCGTGGATTGCTTCACATTATGTAAGAAACAGCAATTTCGAATGCTGCGCAGCACGTTTGCGAGAAAAACGTTTCTGGGCGCGAGAAAGTGAGTCGGAACACGCTGGTATACGTAGTCTGAATTTAATGCATGTGTGTGCATTTCTGTGAAAGAATGCAGTTATGCTTGGGATCGTTATTCATGGCTTTCGCAGATTGCTTGAAGCCTTTGTTACGAGCGCAATTAGAGAGAACTTGCGAATTGAGAATAATGTTTGTAAGCTGTGGCTACGACGTATTCTGAATAAACACTCCTGCCTCAGTATCGCATGCATGGCACCGAAGGTTGCTTTTTTTTTTTTTTTTTTTTTTTTTTTTTTTAGCTGCGACAATTGCACGCGACGCTTTTCGCGAAAGGGCGATGTGAAGTGCGTAGGTTAAGATTTGTGTGAAGGCGGGAGAGACGACCTAACCAATACTTTTTTTTTTTTTCAGGTCATGCTGTCCGGAGTCAAGTACTACGGGAATTACTGCTGTGTTACGTGGTGCAGTAACAACGGCAAAACAGGGAGAGAGCGTGGTTGGCTCACAACTGCAGTGAGTAGCCTTCATTCCTTGTTTGCTATGCAGCCCGAAACTACCACTTAATAAGAAAGGTTAGGCTTCAAAGTACGAGCGTTGTTTTTCTCTTTAATGCTAATGCCGTCTTCTGCAGTTTTACTGTTCTGTGGGGTTTTTCATATTATCGCCTCTTTATTCCTTTTGTGAAATTTATTCTCAACATGTGGCAGCTGTATTGGCATGTCTCTCATTGTGCAGTGCACCCATCTTTTTGTGCTTACGTTCATCGAACGTTGCGAAAAAAAAAAAAGTGTACATGTGCTTACTGAGAATGACTGAAAAATAAAGTTTCGTCTCTTCCAACACTTGTCATGTTTATTTAAAGTGCCTGCATAAACACACAGTGGCATCGTGTGCTTGCTGCTCTGGCGGTACAGCTTACACGAACCTACTCGATGCATGCAAGCAACGCGTTAAAAAAATCAAAATATAGCCATAATATAGCCTCCGGGACGAGCACTCGCACGGAAGCAATCTTGGAGGCCGTGTACATTTTCTAATCGCCAGAAGATTGCCTTCGAGATTAGTTTTGCTGCGGTCGCAATCTCTGAGTCTGCGTAGATTCCAGACACCCGCTAGGTGCGCAGCGAACCAAAATCGGCCGCAGGGGCCTATGGAAGTGTCCTCTCTTGTATGTTACTCTATGGTAAATGCGAGAGCGCTGCGGCGAGACGAACTACAGCAAAAGGCGGCGCAACGTGAACTGATGAGGTAAGCAAACTCCTGCAGGTGGCGGCGCCAGGTGCGCTGATGACGTTCGGATCCGAAGCCACGGCTGCTCCACAGTTCTTGCTTAAAGGGACACTAAAGAGAAACCGGAAGTAACGCTTAAATGGTAGATTATCCTTTCAGGATCACAGCCATACCATTCTTACTGCAAACAGATGTTTAATAAGCGAGAAAATAGCGAAAAACTGAAGGATAGGTGCTGACGCCCTTTCGAAATTCCCGCACAACACTTTCGTGACGTCGGAGATTACAAATGCAGGCCGGTCGCGATTGGTCGAGAGCGATTTATCGCTGTTAATAAAACGCAAAATGAAATACACCTTAAACGTGCGTAAACAGCATTTGCCAACTTTTTAAACCGTTTCAAGCGAGGAAGTACAAGTTTAGCACAAAATTAAATAAATAAGAAAAAAATGCCATGGCGATACATGCGGCCGTGATAGTTTCGTAGTTTCGTTTTTGCTGAATGCATCGTTGCGCGCGCCTGTTCCGCTATACGGTGTTTGGTTGCGTGTTGCGTGGCTCGAAAAACGTTGACTTCGCGGGAAACAGCCAGAAAATGCCTCGTGTGTGTAGTGTTGAGGGCTGTATAAATGGCCCAAGGCGCTTGCTCAGGGGCAGTGGCAGTGTTGACTCGATTGTGTCCCTTCGTGTGGTGTCGCGCGGAGAGCCCCGGCTCCCCGGCGTTCGCAATGGCTCAGTGCTCTGCCGATGACATACACATACATACACATACAGCCTGCCCTACTACCATCTCACACAATCCGAGACGAAACAGGCCGACACGCTCTTGAGGATGGCTTTCAAGACCGCTCTCCGCCTGCCGATGAGTACATCGTCTGAGAAATTATTGGCGCTGGGGTTACACAACACCCTCAGCGAACTCACAGAAGCCCTTCACGTCTCACAACAACAGAGACTTGCGCGGACTCACACGGGCCGGCAGGTCCACAAACCTTGGGCTTCAAAGCCACAACAATACGAACCCAAGAAACCTGCACGATACCTCGTCACGTCCAGGACAGGTATCACATTGCCCCAATACCACGCAACATGGACCCTAACCTACACTCCGGAAGGAGGAAAGCGAGGGCCCAATACATAGAGAAAACATTCAGGTTCGATAATACGGCCCGTTTAACGGACGCCGCTATGTACGGAACGAAGAAAAGGGCACAGTGGCAGTGGTCTGCGACCGCCGAGGCCACGTCACCTCCAGTGCATCGACCCGCCCCTGCACGATCACGGAAGCGGAAGAGCTGGCCATCGCGTTAGCCATCCGCGAAGGCCAACACGCAAGCAAACCACTGACGATCCTCACGGACTCCCAGCAGGCCTGCCACAACTTCCTACAGGGAAGAATCGCAAGACCTGCGGCACAAGTCCTAGCCCAAATACCCAAGGAGGACACTGACGACAACACCATCATAACCATCATTTGGATACCGGGTCACGCTGCCATCACGGGTAACCTGTATGCCGACAGAGCAGCTCGAGAATTTGCACATAACCGAGCACTCAAAACGCCGACTGCAGATGACCCTGACCCAGTTGATCCCGAGTATTCAGCAATCCTGAACTACCACAGAGGGAGTCGCTTGCGATATCCCCCACCCCATCGAATACTAAAGACGGAGGATGCCGCTGCCTGGCGTAGGCTCCAGACAGGCACTTACACGAACCTACACATATTACATCGCCTGCACCCTACAGCCTACAGGGACGAATGCCCGTGGTGTGGGGCCACACCAACCCTATACCACATTACGTGGGAGTGCACGCTACACAACATAGAACACCATGACACGAACACCACGAGGGAGCAATGGGAGGCACTGCTGTCCAGCTCGGCCCTCGACGACCAGCTCAAGCTGATCCAGAGAGCAGAGAAGATGGCAAGTGCCAGCGGAGCCCTGGACTAGGGGCCCCGACCATTAGCGATGCCCCATTGGGGCAAGACAAAACTACCTTTGAATTAAAGTTGATCTATCTATCTATCTATCTATCTATCTATCTATCTATCTATCTATCTATCTATCTATCTATCTATCTATCTATCTATCTATCTATCTATCTATCTATCTATCTATCTATCTATCTATCTATCTATCTGCCGATGATAAAACGGCAAAAGAGCCAGAAAAACTGATGGTGTGCTCTCTGCATTTCTCGCCCTCGGATTATGTGTATAATCTTGCCCTCGGAAAGTATCTTGGCGTGCCCCAGAGGCCAGTCCTTTTTCGAGCAGCTGTTCCCTCAATGCGGCCTTCATCAAACCCCCTACTGGTGCCCCTGCAGCAGCAAACTGGCGGCTCGGTGAGTGCTGAATGTCATTAAATAAAGCCACGAAATAACCATACCGAGTACGTGCGCAACTTTCTACGCTTGTTCCGTCGGGAACATCGTCGCCTGGCGGACCGGACGCTTCGCTTTCCGTCGACGAAAACGAAGCTCGGCGCGGCCGGCGGTTCACCGCCATCGCACGCGGAAACACCTACCACTCGAGCACTGAGGATCACTTCGCGCTCCGTTTCACTTAATATCGCTGAAATGCAGTCCTGCTTCCCTGGCGAGCTCTTCGTTGCAAGGTTCAGCGGCAGCAACGGTATCCATCGCGGCGAACGCAAACGCAGCGACCATGCATGCAGCCATGATGCATCCAGCGCCTCGGCCGTTTACGCAAGCGGTGACGTATCATGGCGCATTCTGATTCGCTGAGAGCAATGAAATCTGTGACGACACGGCTTCAGCGCCAAATCTGGGGTGAGAGAAATTGAGGGAGAGATATTTGGTCTTTGTTTACGAATTTCTCCGCTAATAAGTCATATTTTTGCACCCAACAAAAACTACATGCATTCCTGAAGGTCCCTCTTTTATTCCAGCTGAACTTCCTGTTTCTCTTTAGTGTCCCTTTAATCCCTAGTGCGGGCCTGATTGCACACGTCACGTAGTCACAGAGACCAGCTCGTGTCACTGCTCGCGCGTACGTCGTCATCTTTTATTGCGATGGCAATTATAGGGACACTCCAAGCGCCTTTCTGTCGTCGCAGTCGCCGTGAGGTCCAACGGCGATAAAATCGTCGACGCGCGCCGTACGCTGTGTGTGCGAGTGAAAGCGTACGAGGGTGAGCCGGCAATCGCGGGTCAATGTAGCGCACGCGAGGGAGGAAGGCAGGCCGGAAGCGCGCGGTCTCTCGCGCGCGAGGCACGGGGGAGAGGCAGCGGAGGGGGCGCGTTACGCTCCGTCGGCTGCTGCTCCCAGCGCGGCCGCGCGCCCGTATCTTGAAAGCGATCTGCGACGTGGACGAAGTGCCCGCCCGCGCGCGCCTTAGCTTCAAACGGATCTAGCTCCAATGGGGACAACGTGAATTCGCCCAGTGTCGGTAACTTCGTATGCACTGTGCTTTCGACCAAGGTCCATCTAAATAGGTCTCGAAGCTTGGAACGAAAAGCGTGCCAAAACCTATCACCAGAGTTAGTGGTGCACGATTGAAGGGCGACTAGGTGAGGGGGGGGGGGGGGGGGGCAAACAATGAAACTAGGAAACCTATGTGAAAGAAAATTGTTCAAAAAATTTAAATCACAATGCTGTCATACGAGTAAATATTCCGTTTCAGATATTTTTCCTCTACTAAAACAACAAATGTCAATCTTGTTTCTATTTCACAATTTATTAGTTCGTTCTTGGTGACCCCTACCAACCAGTCATTCTGGCGCAAGACTTGGCAATCCTGTGCAAACAAGCTATTATCCCGTGCGGAATGGCGGAGCTCATTGAGCAAATCGGTGTAATCCGATTTTGTTTTTTCCTTGCGTGTTTGTTCAAAGTGTAGCGTGCGCTTCACTTCAATTTTTGCGTGGCCTAGCGCACGTGATTCATTGGCGAAAGGTGTGAGTGCATGATTTCTGTTATCGTGCAAGTTCCCGCTACGGCATCCGACGCGCTGTGTCTCGCCGTGACGATAAATGCGAAACGCTCCCCGATGAAACGTCGCGCTATGTTCGTTCACTTTCCGTAACACGGGCTCGGTGTGTCCGACGGGAAGCAAAATTAGTAAGTCTAATGCTTTCTCAATGATAATGTTGGGCAATGTTGTCTTGTCTGGAAGCTGTTGGATATGAATACATGGTGTCGCCCGGAATTGCGAATGATTCTGCGAAAAGGTTTCGCATATGTTGCTATACATTACGACTGTTTGCTGGCCATAATATTTTCATCCAACCAAACAAGTTTTGTTTGGTCAGTTATATTGGTGGCATTATTCTAGATGAATAAACGTGAAGTTGCTTTTGAAACCTCTGCGGCACTGTCATTTATTTCCATCCTATTCGTTCACCTTTCTAAAGAACCTACTGGAGCAATTGCCGTCAATAACAGCCTAATTGTGTTCACATTAAGATATACGCCACTCCCATAGTTTAATGACACGCTGGCGGTTCAGCTGAGGGGAGTCGCAAGCTCACCTCAGCCTCAAAAGAAAGATAACTGCTGGCGTAGCGGTCGAAATGCCGGACGCTTAAGAAATTCAAAAGCCGCAAAAGATAATGACGTCACTGACATTTCCGGTTGAGACGTCACTTTTTATTTTTATACTTTGCTTGCCGTTAGTTGTCCTTGTGACTGTGACATTTTGCAGAGCTGGCTCCATTGTCGCAGATCATGCCAGCCTCACGCTCGCGCGTTCGTCTTCTTCCACAGCTGGCGTAGCTACCTTGAAAGCAATCGTATTACGCGGAGGACGGACGGACAGTTTTCTCGCTGGGTAACCCTAGAAATGCTTACGCACTTAAAAGACCGTTTTATATTTATTTTATTACTTTCAGTCTATTTCAATCAGTGAAGCCGTCGCCTTGCTCACGTTGGTGGTAGATGCCATTTTACAGCGAAGCTGTTTTTAGCCGTGCATTTTTCGTGTACGTGTGCAAAAAATTTGGAGGCCGCTTAAGCTCCGCCTTTTGAGTGGGGTGCGATAGCATTCAATAGAAACTTAATAGAAACTTTATTGTGATGGAAAAGATATTAAGGAGGGGTGGTCGGAACTCTCACTCCAGGACCCCACTGGCCTCTGCCGCCTGCCTGACCTGGCTAATTAAATACTTTTGTCTTGCCAGGTCGGAGCGGGCGAGCTGTGCCTCCCACTGCTCCATTGTGTCACTGGTATTTGGTCTGTGAGGGTGCTTTGCGCATTCAAAGATCCTTGGCTGCTTATGAGGCTTCCCGGCAAGTGATATATGTTTTCTCGTATATTCAAATTACAATCTGAAGCTATCACGTCTGCAGGTTGTTATTAAGTCGTACGTACGTTACGATTTCTCTGACGCATTTTACTTTGAGAAACTCAATTCTGTTCACTAACGCCTTGCGCCCCGCGGAGGGCCTGCGCCGTCGGGGTGGTTCGGGAGGATTATTTCCGCCAACAACGCCGGCCTGCTCGCGCTCACGCAGACGCCGGATTTTCTGCGACACGGGGCCCTTAACGCTGTCGCGTTAAAATGTGCGCCGATCCTGGTGATACTGCAAAAAAACAGTCCAAGCGCAACTGCACATATGTGCGCTTTATTTCCACAAAAAAAGTATATACAGCCTTGCGGGGGTAAAGTGGGGAAAAAAGCTGCTCGTAGCAGCTTGACCAGCCCCCAAAACCCTGTGGACTCCGGGTGATGGGCTCCGGGACCTGTAACGCCCCCTTCAACTACCCTTGTCAGACTTTGGACCCAAAGAGGGCACAGGAACAAGGTAAAAACAGAGTTTTTTATTATGCTAGTGACAAACATCAGAACGAAATGATTGCAAAACCAAAAGAGAACCGGATAAAAGTGTATACAATAAAATAAAGAAAACGAAATGGCCAGAAACTCTAGTTAGTGGTGTTAGTAATACAAAAGGCTAAAACTGTAAATGTGTATAAACGCTTCTCTAGAAAACAGTAAAACAGGTTAAGACTGGCCAATATGGGCTCTATAAATACGGGTCGATGAGCAGATCACGTCATTGACACAGTCTTTTCATTTTCCACAGGTATTGTTGGCTACAAATCCTGGTGTACCTTAACATGATCGTATCTTAGCCCGAAAGGCCGAGCCGCGTCAGCCATGTATACGTTCGCACCGCCCAGTGGCGTAGCCAGAAATTTTGTTCGGGGGGGTGGGGCTCAGGTTGCAGCACGGCCTCCTCCTTATAGAATTTGTCGAGGGATCAAATGCATGAATAATAACTGCATTGCCAATTTCATTGTATAATAGATGCTGCAAACGAATTATTGAACGCTATGCACTGTCCGTTAAAATATGTATGTTTTCATAAAAGAGTATATTCGTAAGCCCCAAAAATTGTGGCAGAAATAACTGATATCCATGCTTCCGCATTTTTTTTTCTAATTAATAAGTAAAGAAAACATCACATGAACTTTAGAACTATTGACCCTTTTCGAGGAGCAGTTTGTTTTAGAGAAACGAGATGGCGCTCACGGCGGCGCGCCATACCTCTCCTCAGCGACCGCGCACGCATACGAAACCATTACCGCTTCTATACCTTGCTTCTGTGCTATCAGCTGTCGGAAATGCAACTGAGTTTTCGCTAACACACTGTGCTCCAATAATGCTAGATTGAATAATGTGGATTGAAGACGCGTGCAGTAGTTGGCTGCAAAAATAGTGACTGGCATGTTAAGGAATAGAATGAATCTGTGTGGCGAAGTTCGCGGACCGCTGCTGCAACTGTCCGAACGTGTTACCGGCACTTCGTGATGTACGGATTTCCTCGAGGATACAGAAATTTGCTCATCCGCCAACCTTGTATCGCTAACCTTCAAAGAAAGGGCTTCATCTCCAGAACGTCGGCAAGAGTGAGTACCAATCGTTAAACAATGACAAAGGGAGTAGCGCCGCTTCCTGTCATAGTAAGTTTCGCGCACGTTATCTATACACATCTGTCCCGAATGGCAGGAAAAATTACGCCCACTCTATCACCGACGTATCAAGAATAAGCGAATGGACGCACAGTTGAATATATGCGCACTGTATACACACAATAAATAACGGACTACACCTATGGCGCACCAATGGTCGAAGCTGAATGTTTCGTGACGGTCCACAAGAGTAAGCAAGTTACTAGCTGAAATATATATTTGCTACAAGGTATTACAATGTACAAAACAGCTACGTTTCAAGCCTTGTGCGCAGCAAGAACAAATCTATCGGATTCGGAACTGAGCACACCCGCGAGTGATTTGGCAGAAAATAATCAGATAGTGGCCGCACCGAGGAACTTCACTGAGTCAGAAACTGACAAGCCACTGCTTCAAAATATTTGCCGAATAAAAAACAAAGAGCAAAACACACTAATGCTGACTGAATTCATAATCGGAAAGCTTGGAATGCATATTTAGCCCCGCTTTTAGAAGAAGCACCATATACACTGCTTGCGCCGTTTGGACATAGCTTAATCAGCTCCGAAAGCGCTTTTGCATGTTCTCTGAAGCTGTGATCAAAGCTTCGTGTCGTCCACCTAGTCACCGTCTACGATATCTCCGAAAACAGAGGTTTTCTAAGCCGCGCCGGCGTCATACACTTACATTGTAAACAAGGAGGCAACGGAGGCAGTTGAGGCAAGCAATGGACGCGTCACCACGTGATCAAATATGACAGCGCCCACGGCATTGCCGCGAAAAGGGTCACTATCAGTTCGAAACCAGCAAAGCACTGCATGCAGCTTATATGAAAAAAGTTGTCGCAGTTTCACCTGAAAGGCGAAGCATCAATTGCGATAGCAAATTTGTAGAGAGCTATACGGAGTAATGATATTAGCTTTATCAGCTGTATAAACTTTGACATGCAGCAGCACCGGCAACACGCAGAACTGTTGTTGACGCCGTCGGCGTTTTGCCCGCGTTCGCTCAAAATGCGTGCGGCGTTGGTGACTGTTGCCGGAGCCTCTGATATAAATAGGCACTTGGTGCCGCAGTTAAACGTCGCCTCCCTTCCCTCCCCCTCCCCCACGGCCTCTCGCGCGTCGGAAGAAGGCGCGTTTGCTCTACATATATGGTGATTGTAAAGGAGGAAAGAGACGCCTGCTTCTGCAGCCCTTAGGCGAGCACGGCGCAGAACGCGCGTTTGTTCTCCGCCGTGCGTTCACTCCCCGTGAAAGCGCGCGTCCCTCGCGCCCTTTCACTCGCACATACAGCGTTCGGCGGCGACGATTTCATCTCCATTGACGTCATACGGAACCTCACGGCGACGGCGACGGCGACGCCGACGGCAGAAATCTGCTTTTGAGTGTCCATATAATTGCTATCGCAATAAAACGTAAAGGCCATGAAATGAATAAGTTGAGGACAAATATTTTGATGAATCTTTGTCATTCAAGAACCTTGTTTACATTTTTCTACATATGCAACGGCCAGGAAGAAACCTCAATGACGCTATCCCTCGTTGCAATCGATTGCGCAGGAGCAGCTGTAACTCGTCGTGTATTGTAATTACACCGAGATAATAATCGCAGCAGTGAGTACAAAAATGTTGTCGCAGTTTCACCTGAAAGGCGAAGCATCAATTGCGATAGCAAACTTGTAGAGAGCTATACGGAGTAATGATATTAGCTTTATCAGCTGTATAAACTTGCACATGCAGCAGCATCGGCAACACGCAGAACTGTTGTCGACGCCATCGGCGTTTTGCCCGCGTTCGCTCAAAATGCGTGCGGCGTTGGTGACTGTTTCCGGAGCCTCTGATATAAATAGGCACTGCGTGCCGCAGCTAAACGTCGCCTCCCTTCCCTCCCCCTCCTCATGGCCTCTCGCTCGTCGGAAGAAGGCGCGTTTGCTCTACATACATGGTGATTGTGAAGGAGAACAGAGACGCCTACTTCTGCAGCCCTTAAGCGAGCACGGCGCAGAACGCGCGTTTGTTCTCCGCCGTGCGTTCACTCCCCGTGAAAGACGCGCCCCTCGCGCCCTTTCACTCACACATACAGCGTTCGGCGACGATTTCTTCTCCAAATGACGTCATCCGGAACCTCACGGCGACGGCGACGGCGACGGCGACGCCGACGGCAGAAATCTGCGTTTGAGTGTCCATATAATTGCTATCGCAATAATAGGCACTGCGTGCCGCAGCTAAACGTCGCCTCCCTTCCCACCCCCTCCCCCATGGACTCTCGCTCGTCGGAAGAAGGCGCGTTTGCTCTACATACATGGTGATTGTGAAGGAGAACAGAGACGCCTACTTCTGCAGCCCTTAAGCGAGCACGGCGCAGAACGCGCGTTTGTTCTCCGCCGTGCGTTCACTCCCCGTGAAAGACGCGCCCCTCGCGCCTTTTCACTCGCACATACAGCGTTCGGCGCGCGGCGACGATTTCTTCTCTAAATGACGTCATACGGAACCTCACGGCGACGGCGACGGCGACGCCGACGGCAGAAATCTGCTTTTGAGTGTCCATATAATTGCTATCGCAATAATAAAAAGTGGGGTTCTGCAAAATATATATTACAAATGCGAAGATAGAATGGAATATACAAATGCGAAGATACAACTCGCTAAAGGGCAAAAAAAGAGTCGCTGGAAACAAAGTTCACTGCTTGTATACACAAAACCTCGCAATAGGATATTTAAAAATACGTATCAGTCCCCAATAAATCTACGTATTTAAGCCAACGTCAGTGTATATAATGCGTCAAATAAGACAAATAAACATGTTGCTCAGTCACAGATAGTAACTTTGCGCACAGAAATACAGATGATCTAGGCAAGAACATAACTATGATCCCAGAAATCGTGATGGGGGCTGAAGCCCCATCAGCCCCCCCCCCCCCCCCCTGGCTACGCGCCTGGCACCGCCCTCTCTTTGTCGGCGTTCCAACCACTTGCGTGCCTAGTTTCCTGCCACTTTCCCGAGTCGGCGGCACCGTCGCGCGAGTATATAAGACAAGGTGCCGTTCTTCATTTTGAATTTCACTTCTCTTATCTCGGTGTAATGGGGAGGCCGCGTGTAGTGCGAACTCCCGGCGGCGATTGAATTGTCTCTGTTCGTGCCGTCTTTCTTAGTAGGCGCGTTGCTCCTCGGAAGTCCGTACTATGGGGCTCCTGCTTTGCCCAGGGGGCGCTGCGAAAATGGTGCTAAAGAGCGCCCTCTGTCCTGAACTGGGTAGTACCAAGCTCGGTCGTCTGCCTCGGTAAGCACGTTTACAATATGGACCCACCGCTTTCGGTTGTGTTGTACCACGGCCTGCAGCGAATATCGGGCACCGAATATTTCAGGGGTGGCACGTTGCGTAGAGACAAGAAATTATGCAACGCCCAATACCTGTACGCCGTTCAAGAAATAAGCGGCGAAGGTTAAGCGCGGTGGTAATCGCAAGTGAAGCGAGTCGCGTACGAAGTTGAACTTCAGGTAAGGTTTGAACGCTGCTAGATTCAGGCGCACAAACACGAGGAAAATGCTTGCTATAAATGAATTCACAGCAGCGATAAGCAGAAATCATGTGTACGGAACTATTCGAGCGCACGACGGTACGCGCCGCGACGGCAGCGGTCTGAATTCAGCATGCCGCGATGTGCGAACTGCTCAAGCGCACGATCGTATGCGCCGCGACGGCAGCGGTCTTTCAGCATGCCGCGAAACGGCGGGCCTCCTTCAATCTTTGTTGACTGCATATCGCTAGACAAGTAGTTAGGCCTGCGCTGTAGTAGCGGCCCTCTGTGCCTTTAGCAACTGATAAATAACTGATGGAATGAATATGAGCTCGCAGTAACGTACTACGTGCGAATCGCGCTGCAGCGCGAGCTCGTGCCCTGCTCGCTTGATGTAGCTTTTAATGACAGCGCTCGAACATCGATGTGCTGTAACCAATACTGCCTTGCTGCGCTGCCTCGACGTGCTGGCTTGAGGTCAAGGATGAGCACATTTAACTCTCAAATTTGTGCTGCTCATAGTGAGGTACTGAAGTTATCCAGCGCGCCCGACGCTCCGCTTCGTGAGGCCTTGAAAGAAAACGGTAGAATCTGATGTTGGGATCCAGGCCTTCTTGCTCGTGGCAGCTCACGACGCAGCAGTAACGATTCGAGGGTGAGCTAGGCCGACGCCGATCCCTTCTGCTTCCAGCATTACGTCCCACGGCACACGGAGAGTCCGTTTTCGTTAAACTATAGGCTACGGCCAGCTCGCAGCGTGGTCGGCGTGGTCTGGCAGAAGTGACGAGCCTTTTCGCACACGCAACAGGGCAGAAAAAAAGTGCGAATAGACGCAAAACTCGGGCTAGAAACGTGCTTCGCCACAGCTAGGGCTTAATACTACCCAAGCTGGTACTACCCAGATAACTTTTCTCGCCGCCACCACGCGCCGCTACTATACCTCAAACTCCAGCGCAAGACGCCCATACACTGCCTCCCCATACTGTGTCGTGTGCTAAACCGTTTCGCTGGTCATCCACCTTCAGATAGTAGAATGGCTCATGATTTTTGAATTAATTGATTTTTGTACAATTATAAAATCAATTAGACACGTGTCCAATTCATTTTATTTTAATTCGGTAGCCTGGGATACTTAGATGTAGCAGGCAGGTCATAAAGCTTTGTATTCTTTTAGATAATTTATCTTTGCCCAACAAGAATTGCTGCTGGTATTGGTGCTTATTTCAGATATAGCGTAAATAAGTTCACATACGCACGAAGAAGACACGACAGACGCGGACGAGCGCTCGTCCGCGTCAGTCGTTTCTTCTTCGTGTGTATGCTTACTTATTTGCTCTATATCCGAGATTAACTGTGTTAAGCGAACTAGCCCAACAGAGCGTACTTCTGAGGTATTGGTGCTGTCCACTGTTCGTAGCTTTGCACTGGATGCGGCGCTGTGTGCCGATGTCTCGCTTGCCGGCGGGCATCGCAGCAGATAAACGACGTCAACTCTGACGTCCGTTCTGCCAGAGTCCGAGGAGGAAGCGCAGAAGTACAGCGACAGTACTGTCCCTGTTGATTCGCACCGTCGTGGTACAAGTGCCGTCTATTTGGTCGAGTGCGAATTTGACTAGTTTCAAGCTCCGACGTTGTGACGTCGTATGCCTCGTTTCTGCCGTGCTCATCCACTGCTCGGTTCGATAGCTCACCAGCGTTCAATTTCTCTGCACTACTCGGGTAGACCGCAGGTTATTACCGCGCCACGCTGTTAGTGTTGACCACGCTGCGGCGTCATCGTCAGAGACGGTCGGTGTGCTCTGCGTGTGGCTGGTATGCGCAGAAGTATACCCCTGCGTATACCAACGACGCGCTTGGAGGCGGTTATAACCACGTCCATGCTACGGTTAAATACAGCGTCGGATACTATGCCAGGTGCGCCTGTCACACAGTAAAGGTCTCCGATTATGTCTGGGATTACCTCAGCCAGCTTCCAATAAAAATGTGCTGAGTCATACCTCCTCAAATTTAAGCCTTCCAAGCTCTCCTGACTAAGTTGCTATGATAGCGAGTCCTCGCCCCGCGAGGACCTTCGACGAGCAAGGTCCGACATAGCCCACAGGGTAGCTTCACCCTTATCCTCATGTTCCAAAGAAGCCTACCATCCTCCTACCCTCTTCGGAACCCCGCACCGCTTTGCGGTACAACTGCTGCTACCCGTCGCGTTGGGATGCTGGTACAGCAGCCGGCGGTCTACAGTCGGACGCCAACGCCCGAGAGGGCCAAATATCGACCTGCTACCGGGGTTTCCTCAAGCCTTACGGCCACAGAGGGCTCCAATCTTGAGACCCGTCGCCAACCATCGGGCTTCTCGTCGGCGAGTTGGCGACGCATCAACAACGTCATACTTAGGACAAGTTTTAAGACGCGAGAACGAACATTCGACGCGCCTTGTACTGCTTTTCATGCAGTAGTTACTCATGGGTGCTGTTTGTATTTGTTAGTTGTGTTGTACAATATATCTATGTTTCTTGTATCTCGTTTTCATGATGTGTGCGGAGTGAATAAATGAAGGACAAAGACGACGACATGTAAGAGCGGCGCACGTGGCCAACTCAGCGAGAAGGAAGTGGTCGCTATAATGCGCGTGGGGTGTTCGCAGGAAGACGGCCACGGCCGCCTTCAGTACAGTGTCTCGGCGACACTTTTTCGCTATCCATTATAGTTTTCTTTGAACCTCTGTTAGTAACGCCTGGTTTGCTTTGTGTGCCTTGCGTTTGGTTGTGTTCATGAGTGAAAGTACGTTTGCTGTGTGTGACATTCCGATCACTAGTTTGTGATGACAAATACCAAATGCACTCGTCCACCCATGCTGTCCTCGGGCACCTCACTCCGATGACTATACTCTTCCCGAAGGCGTACCAGTAGGTTACGCCCGCCACCATAAAGATGCGAGTGTGTACGGGCGTGCAGAACAAACGCATCATACGCCAGCCACATCGTTTCCGTAATGACACCACAAGTGACGTTCGTCTTGTCTACACTGCATTCCGTATATAGGTCTGGCGGGTTCACTACGCACAACCAAACACAGGGTCTTAGTTCCCCGCTTTCCGGTTCGTTTGAGTCGCGCTCCTTGCCGCGCTTCCGGCGATGCTCATTCGCGCATGCCGCTCGCCTTCATTACACTCGCCGACACCGAAGTGAGCCAAGCGAGCTCTGTTTGCCTTTGCTGCTTTCAAGGTGGTTTCCAGCAATGGCTCATCGTATTCTAGCAACGTACTGTGCCGCGGGCTGGCTTCCAAGCCACGCGGATGAGGCATTGCCAACGAGCCGGCCTACAAAGCACACGAACGGAACATTCATGTTTGAAGAGAGCCGACCGGGTGGACCCCGGGGCTCCATTCGATGGCCAGTGCGGTGCACGAGGTTTGCCTAGCAGCCCATCTACGTGATCAAGGCGGGGTCGTCGTCTGCGCTGGATTTGGCACTGTTTACTTTCAGAGTTTGCTTCGTGAATTTCGTAGGCGGCTGGTGTGTTTTCCTGACTTTGGATCAATTACGAGCTGCGAAGACAGCGCCGATGTAGTTCTTCATCACGAAAGCGGTGCTGATGAAACTGCGATGAAAAGTTTTCCCTTTATTCATACACATTCAATCTGCAATTAACTTCCCTTTGCAAACAAGAAAACTTGAAAACCCCTCACTAGAAATGTTGCAAAATAATAAGTTGCAATTCTCGTTCTACTCTTTTCGTGCAATTGTATAACCGCAACTGCATGGTAAGCAAAACTCGTGCTGCAAGCGATGGAATTTTACACACGAAATGTTTTCATTGGCCAAGTTGTTCAAAACGTTCTAACACCTAAAATTTATTCTACAAGTAAACATTCTACACAGATTTCCTAAAACTGTATCTGTACGATATAGGATGAGCCCAGTCCATGCAAAATGTTCAAGTGGCAAACTAGTTTGTTCTGACGCAACAAACCTGCCTTTGGGCATGAGAAGCTTCGAGAGATTGTCAAAACAAAACACAGAGTAGGAGAGGCAATACATGTAGCGCTGCTGAGAAGCACCCACAAAGTTTAGGGCTCTCTTACGTAATAGCACGAGTATTTCGCGTAGAAGTGAGGTGATGATGCGATGCAATAAAAATTACTTTCTGCTCCATAATGCGGCTTCAAGACTTAAGAAACGTGAGGGTGCGTAGCCAGGCTGGAAAGCGACTTTTGCATCACCTGGGCACGTATTACCAAAACCGCTTACGTTGGGATTGTACTGCGATATTAGCAAAGTCATGTTTGAGTCATATATGAGGCGTATAATGCATCGAGACACCTCTTTCGCGCTTCCTTAATAAGAACATTCGGCGCCACCGAAATGCATTCCGCACCGGTGCTGCTAAGAATCGTTCGCTCTCTTGCCGCACACTCAGTAGCACGTGACACAAGTAGGCAAGTGCTTCCTTTAAGAGCGGCACCACATAGTGCATTTGTGGCGCATGCTGCTAAATCGTCGGCTTGAGGAACCCGTGTTTCGATTACGCCTAGAATCGCAGAAATTTAAAGGACCTCGTTGTAGCGAAAGCTACATTGGCCGCACCGCGAGCTGAGCTGTTGCTAGTAACCGCTGCAGCTGGCAGCACCGCTCGCCGCGCAATATGGCATGACGTCAGAGGAGGAGCTGGTGAAACCACGATGCAACAACAGAGGGGAGCCGGCGTGGCATCGTAATATAGAAGGGGCGAATTGGTGAGATTCGGAGGCAGATATATAAAGTGGTCGGAAATACAAAGAAGCAGGCTTCGTCGTCGGAACGGAAACCAAGAGGAGGCAGCGAGCAGGAGACGGAGGGAAAAGAACGAG
>NC_051159.1:187060267-187209100 GCF_013339745.2 Dermacentor silvarum | reverse complement strand
ATTTAGAGTACTGTCTGATACAAAAATAATTCACACTGGCGTTTCACAGGAGTCCATAGTCGGCCCCCTCTTATTTCTAATCTTCATTAATGATTTTCCAAACTGCCTAGCTTCTACAGAATGTCTTTTGTACGCGGACGACACCACTGTTTACGCTTCCCATAACATCTGTACGTTAACTGAGCGTTTAAATGATTAACTAAATATTATCAGTAGTTGGTGCAAAAAATTGCTAATTAACCATCTGAAAACAAAGTTTATGGTTTTTATTTCACAAAATAAACCTCGACCTAACCTTCCACCACTGTACATAGCTTCTCACCCAATGTTACCATCTAATGAGTGCTCATTTTTCGGTGTTCAATTAGACTCCTTTCTAGAGTTTAATTTGCATGTCAGCTTCTTAAAAAAGAAAGCCGCTTATGGTGTCTTGGTGCTTTTAAAGGCCAGACACCGCTTTCAAAAGCAAACTCTCCTGACATTGTACTATGCCTTTATTTATAGCCATTTAAATTACTGTATCAGTTCTTGGGTCTCACATAATGCTGTCATATAGCTCCCTTGCAGCACATTCAAATAACGCTGTCCGTATCATCGCTTCGGCTCCTTATAACGCTCATGTGACACCATCTTCACTGAGTTAAATCTCCTCACAATAAATAAAATTATCTGGTACATCGTTATTTACCGCCTACTTAAAAACCGACAATTACATCCTATCATTGGTAGGAATAGCCTCGCTAATCATAACACTACCTGGTTCTCTTTACAAAATAACGTTTTACTTCCAAATCACGCAGCAACTATGGCAAACTAACTGTTGGTTTTGCTAGCGTGAAATGTGGAATAATTACCTGCTCACGTGAACTCCTCCCCTGCATTATCGTCACACCAACGTTTACTGAGAGCTTATATTACTATCTTGTAAACTGCATCTCTTCTTTCATGTATTTTTATGTTGCTTATTATGTACATTTTTTTATGTTTGGAGATGTCGCCATAGGTTTTATTGCTTTAACACTGTAGAAATTCAGTAATTCGTTCTTTGTTTGTTCATAACTGCAATTGACGCCTCTTTATTATATTATTATGCAACTAAGTAAAAGAGGTCTAGCTGCAGTTTCTACTGTGGGACCTCTTTCTGTATAACTTCTACTGCATATATGTACCACTAATGAAACAATAAACGTGAATCTGAATCTGAATATGTGAACGAGCTTTATACGCGAGATGCATACTCAAGTTTCGACCTCAGAAATTATTTGTATGCCAGCACTTTTACATGTTGCTGAGAATGACACAGGTGTCACTCGAACATCCGAAATGTTTTACTAACTGCTAAAGTTATGCTAGTGACGGTAAGTATGCATCGAGAGCATGGCTTCCAACTATAATAAAACACTCGAAAAGTTGATAAAACAACGTTAAGGACGAGGACAAAAAGTACACATACGACAGGACGTTCTTGCCACTGTCCTCAGCGCTGTTTTGTGAACACTGTCGAGATGAACCAACTCACCGAATCACGTATTGTTGATAAAGTACTCATTTGATTTGTAACCACCAATGCGTCTTTCTCAAAAATATTCCATAATAATGAAGTCGCAATACGCAATGTATTATCAGAAATATAATATACAATGTGTTGGGTACTGATCATTGCTGTGTTCTGTCTTGCAGGGACAAATAAAATATTGAATTCCTGCACTTTACTAGCGAGAAATGGGAAGCTAGCAAAGCTTTCGTTGTGTCAGTTATGGCTCATCTCTGTTTACAGCGGTAATTGAAAATTCCATTGTTAGATTTGCATTTCCCTGCTGGTGCATTAAGCTGCGTTGCTTTTTTTTATGTGCGGTAAGTATTCTCGTTTATTCGTTCCTCCGGGATGTCTTGTAATATTATGCGCCTTCCTTTAGCAGCATAATACGGCCTTGCAGATATTGGACCCTCGACGTGCTTGTGATACCACAGGAGTGACGCTGAAATATCAGGTTTCTCGAAAGACCTGTCTTGCACACCAGCGGTGCACAAAGCTCCTTAATTGAAGAACAGCGCTAGGAGATCGCCAGTGCAAGAGGCGCTTCCGGCGCCTCTTGCACCGATTGCGCGCTTAGCAACAACTGTTGCGTCAATGTGAAGCTATGGTCGTAGATTGATAATCAGCTAGCAGAAGTGATTCCGGCACCCCAAATGTCGCCAGAAAGACGACGGCAGCAGCGCTGACCAGTCCGCTCGCGCGGCGCAGATGACCACCGCGCCCTCGTGGAGCCGGCGTGCGGCGCTCGCTGGCCGCCGTGTACGCGGGGCGGGTCACCCAGATGCGCCGCCAGAAGAGGCTCGACCTGGCGCGGCCCCTCGTGGTCGTCGTGTGCGGAGGAAGTGCTGCCTCCCGGCAGCAGCTAGAAGAGTGGACACGGTCGGTGACGACGACCGCTGGGGCTGCCAGTCCGCTCGACAGAGACCACTCGGGCATCGACTGAGTAGTCGGCGCTCTGCTGAAGATGGACATGCCTCCAAGCAGGCGATTCGTTGGAGATCTCTCCACCAACATTATTCGGTGAAATTCTCTCGTGGTCATACTAACGCATCTATTTACGAATGGCTATATGTTTCTGTTATTGCAGAACAATGGACCCAACATTCACGGTCTGTCCAACCACTTCCTTCCTCTTTAAATACACACGAAATAAACACTATTTGCAGCCCTCAGAACTGACCGTGTAGTAGTCCTGTAACACTTTGTCTCAGCTCGTGTGATCACTGAACACCCGATGCAGCAGGCAATATCAGCCAAAGGACATCGCGAGCCTGCAGTGCGTTTCTGTACCGCGAGTGCATCGTGACGGATAGAAGAGAGAGAGAGAGTGACACATGTCTGTCGCTCTCGCGACGAGAACAGCGTACTCGTGCCCGGTCCCGAAACCGGCAACTTTGATGCCTTCAGGTAAGGATGTGTGGGTTAATTAATTGACTAGCTGCCTTCTCCCAAAGAGTTCACATACTAAGTGACGCCTGCGCTACATAGGGTGTTCTACATTGACTGCCATGACCGTGAATGTTGGCGCTGGCTAACATTCATAGGGTTAGTTAGAGTATACAGACCCAGAAATACCCCATAAATTGGACGGAGAAACGGTGCCGTGGTAGCTCTATTGGTAAAAGAGCTACCGTTGGTAAAAAACCCACATCTTCGCGTAATGCGAAGATGTGGGTTCGTGTGCCGCCTGCGGCCAGTTGTTTTAAAGCTTAAACTAAGGCGTCGAGCCAAGTTTCGCAGTCGCCAGCAATTTGACCTTCATTTCACCGCAGCTGCGCCGTAGCCTGGCAACGCATCACGTGACACGCCGCACCGACACTCACAAGAACAAACTGTGCTGCAGGGACCATTTCCTCTCTTTCTGGTGGTGGCCCCAGCAAGAATATAGGTGCACCATGCTACTCGCCTCGCATGGGTCCTGACAAGTACGTGGTCATCATCAAACCGAGGAAACCTGCAACCTCATACAGAGGCCCGGCAGCATCGCAACGCCATACGGGCAGCCATCTCCCAGCGTAGCGACAACGTAGAAGGACCAAACCTCGCACATAAATACAGCCTGCACCCGATATGGGAACACAATCTGGTCGTCATCGGCACCAAGGAAGAGCGCGTGCGGCCCAGCTTCCTCGGCTTGGACCAGCTGCGGTTAACCGACAGAACCATCAACGTGCAAGCTCACCTCAGGCAACTGACAACATGGCCAAGAGCGTAATCCGGCTGGCCCAACACATACACATCATGACACCTCTGGAGAACACCACTCGCCACATAACCAAATAATCGGGGCCCGGAGGCTTGGCTCCACCAACGTAGTGGCGCTCACATTTGAGCACAACAATCTCCCAAGGTGCATCTTCTTCCTCAACGAAACCACCCTGGGCTAAAATACAGGAAATCCAACGCAATTTGTGCCATGTGCGGAAGCCTGGACACCGTACGGACGTGTGCCCGCGCAAGTGCCGAGAAAAAGACGGTGCACGCTCTGCGGCAAACTGTACTGGGCGCATCGCAGCCACACGAGTGCCACCCGAGATGTGTGCTCTATGGCGGCCCGCACGTGGCCGGTTTATCGCAACTGCCCGCGCAGATATCGCCAACCAGCCCTCTCCAGCCCGCAAGGCCAACGGTCGGCCAAAAAGCGGGCACAGCCCGACACCGACTCGTAACCACAACGAACAGAGAGGCATCGACAGCGCGGCTGACAAAGAAACCGCGACAGGTCTACTTCCCGGTCCCGATCCGTGAACCGGGCTGCCTCCCCATCCAGATCACTGTCGCGGTCCAGGGGGCGCAATCATAGTCATGGCCCAAGGGGCGCCGGTCACGCTCACGGTCAGGGCGCCGGCCTGCCAGCTGCGCACCCGGCAAGGCCAGACGGCATCCGCGCCACCTTCGGCCCTCATGTTAACGGGACCTCTAGTGAGCTGGGCATCAGTGGTCGCCTCCTCTCGCACTGAGAATAGCCTTGGCAATACCGAATCGCCGATAATCGAACAGCTTCAAAACACTATTCAGCAGCAAAATCGAACGCTAGCCCAATTGCAACAGTTATTCGCACAACAGCAGCAGGAAATTTCCCGCCTTCAACAGGCGTCAATACAAGGAAATAAGTGCCCCAGACAAACCCTACAGCAGCTACTTTCGCAGTCTGCGAGGTGTGCCCGGCATCTTCCTGGACTCCAGAACGAGACACTCATTTCACTAAACGCCGTAATTCCCCTGACCACGCCGACACAGGCCTCAATAGTCGACATGGTGGACAAGGCCGTGGAGCAGAAATTAAGCGTCTTTACGGCAGCCATAACCAAACGAACGTAGAGCAATCCATCATCAAGCACGTCAGCGACGCTCTCGAAAGAACAACGCAACGCAAAAAAACTGCATGAACTGGCAACGCAGTAATCACTCGGATGCAATCCATCATAGCCAAAAAACAGATAAGTAATTCAACTCCACGAAGGCAAGACAGCAAGGGCGTCAAGCAGCTGTCGGGACGACGTGACATGCCAGCTGCAGCCTATACATCAATCCAGACAGCGACGACGCCACCACCAAGTCACGTGACGGCCAGCCGCGATCCGCAATTTACAGTATTCAGTGGAACTTTCGCAGTTTTCACAGTAGAGCAGTATCACTGCATCACTATATTCAAGCGCTAGAATGGATACCAGAAGTATAGCTCTACAAGATGTCGGGCAACAGTCAGTCAAAACTACCCGTACCGGCTTACGCTAGTGCCTACGGTATCTCGGCAGTCACGTTTATCAATAATTAATATGCAGTCTACAGCATGACCTCGACCGCAGGGCCGCTGCCTTAGAATATGTATTCGTCCATTTCTGCCACGCAATAAATCCCATCATCAATATGTTGTCCTTAATATATACAGCTGGCCTGCGGACCTACACCATATGTTACGGAGGTCATCCGCAAGGCCAAATCCATGCATCACGGGCTCCTTTGATAGTGGTAGGCGACTTTGACGTCAATAAAGACGTCAAAGGGCGTAAATTACATACCCTATTGCGCTCGAAGGGTTCACGCTACTCACGAACGCGGACCATCCCACGCGGCTGGGCAACAGCGTATCACGAGACACAGGTCCGGATCTCAGCACGACTCTAATGCTCCGCAACCAAAAAGGGCTGAACTCCGAGGAAGCATGGGCAGCGATAATTACATCATCCGTACCACCATAACATTGGTCGGCATAATCCCGCAATAAATAAACACAACTGGTTGACTGGCAAGCCCTTCGCAAAACCGAAAACTACTCGTTTCAGCAGCCGCTCATTTCCTATGACGAATGGGCACGAACCCTTATAAAACTCAAGTAGGAAGTACCAAAACCATCGCAAACTGATCCGGAAACACCAGCAGTCGATCAGCACTCTGATATGATCAGATCTCTGGGACGCAAGACATCAACTGACCAGACGATGGAAGCGCCAGAAGCTCAACCGCAAGCTCCGACTGCGCATCGCTGAGGTCACGGCACAAGCAGAGGAATATGCCAGCAAACTCACAAAGAAAATGGTTGGGTGCCAAGTGTGACGCATTACAGGCACATCATCATCATCATCAGCAGCAGCAGCAGCAGCAGCAGCAGCAGCCTATATTTTATGTCCACTGCAGGGCGAAGGCCTCTCCCTGCGATCTCCAATTACCCCTGTCTTGCGCTAGCGTATTCCAACTTGCGCCTGCAAATTTCCTAACTTCATCATCCCATTGGTTTCTGCCGACCTCGACTGCGCTTCCCTTCTCTTGGTATCCATTCTGTAACCCTAATGGTCCACCGGTTATCCATCCTACGCATTACGTGGCCTGCCCAGCTCCATTTCTTCCGCTTAATATCAACTAGAATATCGGCTATCCCCGTTTGTTCTCTGATCCACACCGCTCTCTTCCTGTCTCTTAACGTGAGTCCTAAGATTTTTCGTTCCATCGCTTTTAGTGCGGCCCTTAACTTGTTCTCGAGCTTCTTTGTTAACCTCCAAGTTTCTGCCCCATATGTTAGCACCGGTAGAATGCAATGATCGTACACTTTTCTCTTCAACGACAGTGGTAAGGTCCCAGTCAGGATTTGGTAATGCCTGCCGTACGCACTCCAACACAATCTTATTCTTCTGTAATTTCTTTCTGGTGATCAGGGTCCCCTGTGAGTAATTGACCTAGATAAACGCACTCCTTTACAGACTCTAGAGGCTGACTGGCGATCCTGAATTCTTGTTCCCTTGCCAGGCTATTGAACATTATCTTTGTCTTCTGCATATTCATCTTCAACCCAATTCTTACACTTTCTCGATTAAGGTCCTCAATCATTTGTTGTACTTCGTCTCCATTGTTGCTGAATAGGGCAATGTCATCTGCAAACGAAGGTTGCTGAGATATTCGCCGTTGATCTTCACTCCTAAGCCTCCCAGTTCTAATAGCTTGAATACTTCTTCTAAGCATGCAGTGAATAGCATTGGAGAGATTGTGTCTCCTTGCCTGACCCCTTTCTTGATAGGTAACTTTCTACTTTTCTTGTGAAGAACCAAGGTAGCTGTGGATCCTTGTAGATGTTGCTAAGATATTCACGTATGCCTCCTGTACTCCTTGATTACGCAATGCCTCTATAGACTGCTGTATCTCTACTGAATCAAATGCCTTTTCATAATCTATGAAGCCATGTAGAGAGGTTGATTGTACTCCGCAGATTCTCGATTACCTGATTTATGACATGGATATGATCCATCGTAGAAATCCCTTCCTGAAGCCAGCCGTTCTCTTGGTTGGCTGAAGTCAAGTGTTGCCCTGATTCTATCGGAATTATCTTGGTGAATATTTTATACAATACTGAAAACAAGCTAATGGGTCTATAATTCTTCGTTCTTTAACGTCTCCCTTCTTATGGATTAGTATAATGTTGCGTTCTTCCAGCTTCTCTGGTACACATGAAGTTGTGAGGCATTGCGTATAAAGGGCCGCAAGCTTTTCAAGCATGATATGTCCTCCATCTTCGATTAAATCTACTGTTATTCCATCTTCTCCAGCAGCTCTTCCCCTGGTCATGTCTTTCAAGGCCCTTCTAACTTTGGCGCTAGTTATAGAAGGAGCCTCTGTATCCGGTTCATCACTACTTCGAATGAAAGTAGCTTGGCTGTTTTGGGTACTGTACAGGTCAGTACAGAATTCTTCCGCTGCTTTTACTATGTCATCGAAATTGCTGATGATATTACCATGCTTATCTTTCCGTGCATACATCTTGCCTTGTCCTATGCCAAGCTTTCTTCTTACTGATTTAATGCTGCGTCCATATTTTACGGCTTCCTCAATCTTTCCCACGTTATAATTTCGAATATCCCTTACTTTTTTCTTGTTGATTAGTTTTGACAGTTCAGCGAATTCTATCTGATCTCTTGAGTAGACATTTTTCATCTTCTGTCGTTTCTTTATTAGGTCCTTTGTTTCTTGGGAGAGCTTACCTACTGGTTGTCCTTGGTGCCTACCTCCCACTTCAATTGCTGCTTCTGAGATCAACCTAGTTACGGTTTCATTCATTACCTCTATGTTGTCTTATCTTCCTTTTCTAAAGCTGCATATTGTTTGCAAGCACCAGCCTGAATTGTCTGCTTTTACCCGTACTGCCTATAGGTTGGCCTGTTTCCTGTGACTAATTTCACACTCTCTCTCTTCAAATTGAGAGAAATCCTAGACTCCACTAACCTATGGTCACTGCACTCTACACTTACCTAACACTTCTACATCCTGTACTATGCTTGGATCGGCAGAGAGGATGAAATCTATTTCATTCCTTGTTTCTCAATTAGGATTTTCCAGGTCACTTCCTGTTGCTGCGCTTCCTGAAGAGGTATTCATTATTCGGAGCCTATTCCTTTCCGCGAATTCTACAACATCTCTCCTCTGCATTCCTAGAATCGATGCGCGTAGTTGCCAATTGCTTGCTCTACCAACCTGCCTTTTCCCCACTTTTTCATTGAAGTCGCCATGACTACAGTATACTGAGTTGCACCTTTCTCATTGCTAGTTCAACATCTTCATAAAACTGTTCTATTTCTTCATCATCGTGACTAGAGGTTGGGGCGTAGGCTTGTACTACCTTCATTTTGTACCTCCTATTCAGCTTTATTACGACGACTGCTACCCTCTCATTAATGCTGTAGAATTCATCAATGTTGCCCGCTATGTTGTTATGCATTGGAAATCCAAACCGGATTCTTTCTTATCTGGAAGACCTCTGTAACAGAGGACGTGGCCGTTAGTCAGCACTGTGTAAGCCTCACCAGTTCTTCTAACCTCACTAAGGCAATAATATCCCAGGAAATGCCTGATAATTCTTCAAATAGTCCTGCTAAGCTAGCCTCACTCGAGAGGGTGCGCGTGTTGAACGTTGCCAGGTTCAGTTTCCATTGGCGGCCTCTCTTTACCCAGAGATTCTTAGCACCCTCTGCCGCGTAGCAGGTCTGACCGCCGCCTTGGTCAGGTGCTCCGCAGCGACTGGGACTGAGGGCCATGGGTTAATTGTCGGAGTCATGAGGGAGGTAGTGGCCGAATACTGCACAGGGAGGCCAATTCCTGTTCTGGTGAGGGAGTGACTTTGATGAAGCTTAGTGGGCCTTCCTAGTTTGGTTGCACCTGAACTATAGATAGCCCCCACAGCTCTCGGCGATAATATTTATATATATATATATATAATATATATATAATACATACATACATACATACATACATACATACATACATACTACATACATACATACCTACATACATACATACATACATACATACATACTAGACAATGTAGGATCACAAAATACATGCAGCGCACATCCTGTGGGTTCCTCTTCATGCCTGTTTTGTTCGCGGTGCTTTAAACGTGTACCGAATATAGCTTCCCTGTAGTACTATAAAAACCTATAACAAGGAGCGTGGTCGTCACCATGAATTTTTTAACAGATGACCTCGCATGGATGAAATTAGCGTCGTAATTCTACGAGGCTGTCCACGCCTGCCGCTTAGAACCGAGCGAACTCACTTTTGTTTGACACAGCCACATGTTGCTTGAAACATTTACAGGGCTTTAGTGCAGCTGTTTCTTACTACAGGCACCAACACCCGCCTAAATGCATCCAAGAGAGAAGAACGACAATGGCATGCATCCATCCTTCTTTTTCTATGTTCTGGCTAGTCTGCCCATTTGTGCAACGCTTTCAGCGGTTGTGAATGTGTGACAATGGAGGCTCTCAACCATTTGTATAATTTGCCTAGTCCCGTAGCTGGCGCAAGCTTCCAGGCTAAAAAGTAATGAAAACACTGTAATAGGACAGACAGCGACGTCGTATGTTTCCATTAGACTCACCAATGGTTAATTTCCTTTCCTTCGTCGGTTTTGGGTCATCTTTGTTGTTACTATGTCCTTGTGGTAAGCTTAATTTAATCGGCCTTTCTTCCTTAAATTATCAATTTCTTTCACTGGGGCAGAAAAATTGCTCTCAAAATGCATTCTCTTCTTAAAGAGCGAGATATTAGTGTCGTGCCCTGAGCGAACATGATACCGACATTTTCTTATTATAACCAGTTCATGCTATTTACCTTATTTTTTTTCATCGCTTTCGCCTGTATGTGTTCTTGCATTACAGTACACCACGTGACTCTGAGAATGCAAAATTTTCGTGGAACTTTTGAGCAAGCAAGTACTAATGTGTTTGTGGCAGCCTAATATAACGACACGAAGGCAAACATTACGTAATGTACTATCGACCACAAAAGATTTACGAACCACGAGATCTCGGAAAACCCTCAATATCCAAGCAGCCTTTAAAAGTAGCCAGTGAAACCCTACGTCGCAATGCTGTTCGCATATCCAGTAGAGGCTGGAAATGGGAATACCAGGCTGGATTTTGAGGCTGCGGAGAGATTCGGTTTTTTGTCAGATCGCTTGGTCCGCAAACTTTTTTGATCGACAGTACGTGTTAACGCAACAGCGTTAAAGGCCCCGTGTAGCAGAAAATCCGGTGTCGGCGCCGGCATCGGTGTCAGCGTAAGCTCCGGCGTCCGTGGCGGAGAAAATCATCCGGAACCACCCCAACCGCGCAGGCCCTCCACGTGGCGCAAGGTTTTAGTGAAGAAAAATTGAATTTCGCACAGTACAATCCATCATAAAACTGGTAAAGTACGACTTAACCACAACCTGCGGACATGGTGGCGTCGGATTATAATTTGAATGTAAGAGTAAACATAATTCTGTTACGAGGAAACTCAAACACAAACCGTCATTCCAGCATTTCTACCATACCAACCAGCGGTGCGCTCGGGTAGCTTACTTGCGTAAATCCTATCCAGATGGCGCTCGCATCCTCGGCAGGTCAAATTGGGACTTAGCCTGCCTAATGTGTTTCGGACACGCGTGCCCGTCGCGGCAATAGCAAACAATTATTAAAATAATAAAAAAAGGTCCTAGGGCCTTCACATTTCAATATAAGAGGACTTATACCGCCCCTGGAAAAGCGTCTTCTAGCAATGCATTTCTGTTTATAAGTGAAGCCCACGTTAAGGTGATCGGTGTAAGCTAGGTCTTTGTAAGCTAGCTTTCCCACGTTCTGTGTTGCAGTGAAACCTACTGATAAAGAAAAATGCGATGCGAGCGGGGCCCGATAACGCTATCGCGTTCCACTCTTAAAGGCGAAGCTTAAGGATCCTCCAATTTTTGCTGCGCTTGTGTTCTTTGCTTCCGCTTCAATAAGAAGTGGACATTACTTACTTTCACCCTTGCATCGTTCAGCTTTTAGTTCATGTATTGTCTTTCTCTTTCAACGTATTACTTTGCAGAAATATTGCGCAAATATACTTACGGGATGTCACTGTAATGCCTCTTAAACGCAATGTCATTCTACAGAAATGCTAACAAATATTTAGTCACCTTCTCAGCTTTTTTCTAACGTCGGTCGTCGGGTTCGTCTGCACATTGCAGCCATGTATGCTTTGAGTAGGTGCTTTCCTGTGACTTTATAAGATCTATATCCTGTGTGTACACAGCAGATTGCACGTATAGGTTATTGTGCATTGTACGCCACATATCTGAGTTGTTTCTCGCATCGACGTTGCGACAAGCCTTTGTAACAAGGCAAGTTGTTGCAAGCTGTTGCGAGCTGTTGCTTGTTACAACATGTTCCAATGAGCTCTACTAGCATCAAGGTGTTGCTCAATAAGATGAATAAGAATTGAGTCCGATGGTGAATTTCGAATAGTTGTCCGTCCCCCAGCACACAATTACGATTCTCTCCCCGTTGAGCCTTATATTCACGAAAAATGCTCCCGTTCCAACGGTAACTATAGTGTTTGAGAGGATTGGCGCATGCTTCAAGTTACATAGCAACAATTAGCCTAGAAAGCGAACGCACATGCTCGTCATTTTATATTAGGAGAAGGCGCAAGAATTGAAAGCGGGGAAATTTTCTAATATAACGGCTGTTCTTCCTGGCTCTCATATCGCATAGTCAGAGCACGGCGGTTGCTCCCAAGTTTCTCTGGTGGCAGCTAGCGTTTTGAGGCGATATGTGGCATTGGGCAATCTTAAGCATCGGCCAAGGTCACAATAAAACAGGTTGTAACGTTTCTTCGTCGGATGTTACCATCACACTATGATCCTATCGTCGTCTCCCTTGCTGCTGTCGTCTTACACACGTTCACGTCGCAACATATTGCTTTAGCACAAGCATGTTGCTCTGTCCTGTGATATCTTGCACAAGAACCTCAAATGAAGTTAGGTATCTACCAACCTGCAAAAGGCGTCTCATGACATCGGTCCCCCACCATGCGTGAGATGGGAATGACAACGCATCCTTTCGCTTATTGCGTGAAACCACGTGACGTAGAATGCATGCGTAGGCTCAAGACAAGCGACAAGAGAATTCTGCTACCGCGAGACACCGTAAACAGCTCCAATGCCGTAGAGCAGCGGTAACAGTCTCTCGCAGCACAAAAGGCCATGCGACGACGAACGTCCTGCGGTTACAGAAGGCAAGCGAAAAACTGTCTTTTGCGGCGAAATGGGAAGCAAAACAAAGCAAAATAATTTTTATAAATAAACAAAGCTTCCCTTCACATAGATTCTAACTTGCGCGTATGATCTGTATTAGAGCACTGCACGGGCTCGGGCTTACCCGAGGGCCCGGGCCCGGCCCGGCCCGTGGGCCGATCTGTATTAGAGCACTGGCACGGGCTCGGGCTTACCCAAGGGCCCGGCCAGGGTAGAACCAGTTTTTTCAACGGGCTCGGGCCGGGCTCGGGCACGGCGTGTGCTTTTTGACCCGGGCCCGGGCCGGGCTCGGGTTTTTTGACGCGGGCCCGGGCCGGGCTCAGGCTTCTGGTGTGCGCAAGTAGGCGTGCAAGCGAGGTTATTCTCGGGCGTCGTCAACTCTGAAAACAGGTATTTTTCGGTCTCGGGCCGGCGTCGGGCCTAAGGTAAAGGGTGGCGGGCCGTGCCGGAACGGTAACGCAGATGTATTCCGGGCCCGGGCCGGCCCGGTCTCGCCATAAATGTTTTGATCGGGCTCGGGCGGGCAGCCCACGTAAAAACGGGCCCGGGCCGGGCCCGGCTGAAAAATCGGCCCGTGCAAGTGCTCTATTCTGTATAATTTGTTCTCTCCACAAATTTCAAAACGAAGATATTTCGCCTCAACTTCTTTACTTCATAGAAATATATTCGCCAATGGCAGTGATAGCACTCTAAGAACTCGGCCTTTGCATTCATGCTGCGTCATCCATTGTCAGATAAAGGGTCGCGGATGCCCTAAACGGACGCTTGGTCATGTCTTCAGCAGAAACACTGCATCATACATGAGACCCTCACTTGATTTTCTTTTCGTGGATTTTAGCTATCTAAAGATTCATTGCTTTATTATTTTTTAGGCGTACACGTGGCACCACAACCTCCATAAAAGCCCGAGGGGTTGTCTGATGCCAAAAATGGTAGGGACCTGTGCGGAAGATACTGAGTTTCGCGTTCGACCCGTAACGACCTTTAATCGGACCTTTAAGCGGGGATGGCAGTCCAGCAGTTCAACTCATCGCGTCATGGAAGCATAACTCTAACCACCTCGACTGTAGAAAAGACTCCTTTTTTTAGATAGCGTTCCCCTCCTTTATTTTTCCTTATAGCACTACACTAGAAACTAAATGAACAATAATTTATGATTTCCATGTGTTTCAGTTAGCTTAACCTAAGCTAAATATTCTCTGTACTATACCAGTATGTTGTAAGCAGTATTAATGTAATTCATATCCTCTTCATAAGGACATAGTGATCAAAAACTCTAATCTTCCGTTTCTTAAGGCTCATTCACACCGGCGACTTGATGAGGTCGCGCGACCATTTGCGACTCGCGACCAAAAAGCGACCGAAGGCGACTGATGTTCACACTGACAAATGTGACCGATTAGTCGCTAAACCGAAATGTCTCACGATATGCCGTTCACGTCTACTTGAAATGTCATCGCCGCGTAAAATAAGCGTCAGCGTATACGGACGTCCTGTTCCTTCGCATCTGATTGGTTCAGCTGTTCTGCGACTGCGGTCGCGCGACTGAAAATTCGAGCAGTGAGCGACTGGACCAAAGTGGTCGCTTTTCAAGAAAAGCGACCATTGCGACCATTTGCGACTGGTCGCTTTGCGACCAACTTGGTCGCGCGACCACTGTCAGTCGCCGGTGTGAATGAGCCTTTAGCCTCTTCAGTATACGAGCTTGGTAGCTCGATCTGCCTCCGTTTTCTAAGTTGTGGAGACGCGGAAGGCGCGGTATCTGGTGCTAGAATTTATTTCAAGTTGATACACACCTTTCAGACTCACCGGTTACCGTTAAGAAATTGCAATGCATTTAATCAAACCAACGAGCTTGGGACAGAGCTTTGGTCAGCTCCGACATCGAGGATCAGTAACGGTTGTTGCGAGGGCTCAGGACGCGGGGCCGAGCTCAAGGCATCCCGGAATGAGGACGACTCTCCAAGGCTTCATTTACCTATAACGCTGTTTATTTTCTCTCTCTCTCCGTAAAGTAATCAGTCAAGAACTTATTTAGTGTATTTTTAATTAGCCAAATATGCATTTACATTTTTCTTGGAAGCAAGGTCGCCTCTTATTGTAATCCACAGCACGGTGGACTAGAATCGCGCTATGTGCCTCAAGTGATTTAATAAAATATAATATATAACTAAAAAAATACTAAAAGAAAGAAAAGATCGCATAACTATTTACGCAGCTCTTTTGCGACCTTCATTGAGAAAAACAATGACAATAAATCGCGCATTTCAGCATTACAAGCGCGTAAGCCTATATAACGAATACGTACTGGTACATAGAGCACTGCATGGGCTCGGGCTTACTCGAAAGCCCGCCCAGCCCGGCCCGTGGCCGGGCCGGGCCGGGTAGAGCAGTTTTTCACGGGCTCGGGCCGGGCTCGGGCACGGCGTGTGCTTTTTGACCCGGGCCCGGGCCGGGCTCGGGTTTTTTCACGCGGGCCGGGCCGGGCTCGGGCTTTCTGCGAGTTATTCTCGGGCTTCTCAACTCTGAAAAAAATGTATTTTTCGGTCTCGGGCCGGGTTCGGGCCGGTTTCGAGCCAGGCTCGGGCCGGGCTCGGGCTTAAGGTAAAGGGGTGGCGGGCCGGGCCGGGCGGGTAACGTAGATTATTTCCAGGCCCGGGCCGGCCCGGGCCGCAAAAATTGGCCCGTGCAGTGCTCTACTGGTACAGTGACAATGTATAATAAGCTCACGTTCGCAAAGAAATGATGAGTGGCTGGCTTCGCTTCCCACGCTGATCTTTCTTCGCGCACCTTTCGGAAACACTTCCCCTGATTGGCGACATTAGATTTTAGAGTCAATTGCAACTTGAGGCACCCTATGAAGAATCGAGGGTAATTTTTACGCGTCCCGTTTCATTTTGGCAACACCTTTCCAACTCACATTTTACAGCGCCTTTATGTTGGCATGGCGCCTAAGTACACAAAAATGGAATGAGCGGTGAAAGAAAGAAAAAAAAAAAGTCTTCGGCCCTGCTGCTCCGTGAAGATTGGTTAAGCAGCTGAGCTGAACGTGTAGCCCTGGTGTTTATCACTGCGTTAATCCCCGAGGGTTCAATAAGTATTTCTCAAATATGAGGTTACACACACGTTCGGCTGCGACGGAGAGAACGACGTCATGGAAGGTATGCCCGCAGTCCGCCGTTGTCACTTGCGTTCGATTCTCGAGTTCGCTCGGCGGGCGTGGTTAGCAGCATTCGCCCGCCATTGCCTCTTGCAATTCTTCGAAATTAAATTACTTCAAAATTAAATCTGCCCGTACATAATATAAACTTAATTAATATTCACTTAACTCAATACAGAGGTACGGGCAGTATCGGCAACGCCATACGGGCAGCCATCTCCCAGCGTAGCGACAACGCAGAAGCGGACCCAAATCTCGCACATAAATACAGCCTGCACCCGATATGGTAACAGAATCTGGTCGTCGTCGGCACCAAGGAAGAGCGTGTGCTGCCCATCCTCCTCGGCTTGGACAAGCTGCGGTTGACCGACAGAACCATCAACGTGCAAGCTTACCTCAAGGCAACGGACAACATGGGCAAGGGCGTAATCCGGTGGCTGGCCACACATTTACAACGGATTACATCCTGGAGAACACCACCTCGCGCATAACCAAATCATCGGGGCCCGGAGGCTTGGCTCCACAAAACGTAGTGGCGCTCACATTTGAGCACAGCAATCTCCCAAGGTGCGTCTTCTTCCTCAATGAAGCCAGCCTGGTGCAAAAATACAGGAAAACCAACGCAATTTGTGCTACGTGCGGGAAGCCGGGACACCGTACGGACGTGTGCCCCGCGCCCGTGCCAGAGAACGAACGGTGCGCGCTATGCGGGCAAAACTGGAGTGGACGCGTCGCAACCACACGAGTGCCACCCGAGATGTGTGTTTGTGGCGGCCCGCACGTTGCCGGCTCTCGCGACTGCCCGCGCAGATATCGCCAACCAGCCCCCTCCAAGTCCGCAAACCCACCGGCCGGCCAAACACGCGGACGAAGCCGGACCCCGACTCGCCACCACAACGGACAGAGAGACATCACCAGCGTGGCCGGCAAAGAAACCCGCGAGAGATCGACTTCCCGGTCCCGCTCCGGGAATCGGGTGGGCTCCCCATCCAGATCACGGTCACGGTCCAAGGGACGCCGGTCACGGTCACGGTCCAGTGGGCGCCGACCAGCTCAGCAGCACACCCGGCAGGGCCAGACGACATCCACGCCACCGGTACTCAAGTTAACGGGACCTCAGGTGAGCTGGGCATCAGTGGTCGCCTCCCCTCGCACTCAAAATAGCTCTCGCAATACCGAATCGCCGATAATCGCACAGCTTCAAAGCACTATTGAGCAGCAAAATCGAACGCTAGCCCAATTGCAACAGCTAGTCGCACAACAGCAGCAGGAAATTTCCCGCCTTCGACAGGAAATACAAGGAAATAAGTGTCCCAGACAACCCCTACGGCAGCTACTTCAGCAGACTGCGAGATGTCCCCAGCATCTTCCGAGACTCCAGAACCAGACACTCATATCACCCAACGCCGTAACTCCCTGACCACGCCGACACAGGCCTCAATAGTGGACTTGGTGGACAAGGCCTTGGAGCAGAAATTAAGCGCCTTTACGGCAACCATAACCCAAACGATAGAGCAATCCATCATGAAGCACGTTAGTGCGCTCGAAGAACGCAACGCAAAAAAACTGCACGAGCTTGCAATGCCGTATATCACTCAGATGCAATCAATCATAGCCAAACACAACAGGCAAGTAACTCAACTCAACGAAGGCAAGCATTGCAAGGGTGTCAAGCTCCTGTCGGGACGACGTGATATGCCAGCTGCAGCTCTATCCATCAATCCAGACAGCGACGACGCCTCCACTACGCCACATGATGGCTAGTCGCGATCCGCAATTTACAGTAATTCAGTGGAACTGTCGCAGTTTTCGCCGTAAAGCAGCATCACTGCATCAATATATTCAAACGCTAGAATCGATACCAGAAATTATAGCTCTACAAGATGTCGGGCAACCGGCAGCAAAACTATCCTCGTACACGGCTTACGCTAGTGCCGATAGCATATCGGCAGTCACGTTTGTCCATAATCAATATGCAGCTTTACAGCATGACCTCGACCTCAGGGCCGCTGCCTTACAATATGTATTCGTCCAATTTCTGCCACGCAAAAAATGCCATCAATCAATATACGTCCTAAATATATACAGCCGGCCTGCGGACCGACACCATACGTTTACGGAGGTCATTCGCAAGGCGAAATCCATGGCAGCACGGGCTCCTTTGATAGTGGTAGGCGACTTCAACGCCAAACATGCGGATTGGGGCTACGTCATTGAAGACGTTAAAGGGCGTAAATTACATACCCTAATGACGCTCGAAGGGCTCACGTTACTCACTGACGCGGACCATCCCACGCGGCTTGGCAACAGCGTATCGCGAGACACATGCCCGGATCTCACCATGACTCTAAATGCTCCGCAACCAAAATGGCTAAACTCCGAGGAAGCGTTGGGCAGCGATCATTACATCATACATACCACCATAACATATGGTCGGCATAAAGTCCGCAATAAATCAACACAACTGGTTGACTGGCAAGCCTTTCGCAAAACGGAAAACTTTCCGTTTCACCAGCCGCCCAATTCTTATGACGAATGGGCACGAACCCTTATAAAACTAAAGCAGGAAGTGACCAAGACAATCTCAACTACCCCGGAAACACCAGCAGTTGATCAGTATCTGCTCCATCTCTGGGACGCAAGAACATCAACTGACCAGACGATGGAAGCGCCAGAAGCTAAACCGCAAGCTCAGACAGCGCATCGCGGAGGTCACGGCACAGGCAGAGGAATACGCCACGAAACTCGCAAAAGAAAATTGGTTCGCCAAGTGTGACGCACTTACGGGCGCATTACACACTAAATCAGCCTGGCACCTACTCAGGTATCTAATAGACCCGGAACAATCACGTGGAGCCGCCCGTCGAAATCTTCAGCGGGCAATCCATGCTAATGCAGGGGACACAGCTCAACTCTTTCGAGATCTGGAGGACAAATACATCAATACCTCCGTGAGCGCTCACCACATTTCCGCATACAACGGAACTGCAAACCCGGAAATGGACCGTGACTTCACGACTGCAGAGATCAGAGTGGCAATTGACAGGATGCGTCGAGGAACGGCTCCAGGTCCAGACCAAATTACTACCACCCTTATGGCCAACTTAAGTGACGACATGCTCGAGCTCTTTGCCGACCAAATTAATAAGTATTGGCAAGAAGGTATGCTTCCGCAGGAATGGAAATCGGCTGAAATTGTATTTATTCCCAAACCCGGAAAGTCCATCAATATTGACAACCTTCGTCCCATCTCACTCACCTCCTGTGCAGGGAAGGTCATGGAGAAAGCACTTCAAATCAGGATCACTGAATACATGGAAGCTAATGACCTCTTCCCACATACAATGTTTGGCTTTAGAGCGCATTTATCGGCACAGGACGTTCTATTCCAACTCAAGTACGACATAATCGATCGCCCCAGTGGAGCCACGCAACAGGAGCGCGCCATTCTGGCGATTGACTTTCAGGGAGCCTTTGATAATGTCCGGCACTCAGCCATCCTGAACAACTTGGCTAGAATCGGAATCGGACAGCGTACATACGACTACGTGCGCGACTTCCTGCACAACCGTCACGTGACCATACGAGCTGGCGACACAAAATCTGCCCCCATCACAATGGGGGACTCTGGCACACCGCAAGGGGCAGTAATTTCGCCACTGCTGTTTAATATAGCACTACTGGACCTGCCTAGGGCACTCAACGAGATACCCGGAATCAAGCACGCTCTATACGCAGATGATATCACTATATGGACCAACACCGGCAGCATGGGACAGATGGAAGAAGCACTCCAACGGGCAGCAGAAACTGTAGAGCGCATCGGTCTCGCTTGCGGACTTCGATGCTCCCCTACTAATCAGAACTCCTGGTATTTAGGAAGCGTGGCAACCAAATTCCGTTGAATATCCAACTACATCAATCCCCGGTCAAGGAAGTGGACACTATCCGCGTCCTGGGAGCATACATTAATAATCAGGGCAACAACAACGCAGCAATTCAAAAGCTCCGCACTACCTGCACCAATATCTCCCGAATGATATCCAGGATTGCCAATCGACACCGTGGCATTAAAGAAGCGGACATACTGCGTCTCGTACAGGCCTTTGTGATCAGTCGTGTCACTTACAGCTTCCCGTACCTGCGCGTTCTCAAAAAGGACGAACTCAACTGGACCGTCTACTCCGACTTACATATAGGAAAGCCCTCACTCTACCACCATGGGCCATGAATGACAGGCTCCTTGAAATGGGCATCTATAATACAGCGTCAGAACTCTTCCAAGCTCATTACATGAACCAAGTCATACGGCTCACACGCACCAAAGCAGGTCGCACCACGCTAGAAGCACTGGGCATCAATCCACCCACTCATGTCGCCAGCAAGCGATCACTACCACCAGAATGGCAGCAGGATATCATCACTCGCCCGTTGCCACGTAATATGCACCCCGTCCACCATGAAAACAGGAGAACTGCCAGAGCCAAAGCCTACGACAAGTATTCGGATCACGCAGGTGCCTTCTTTGTAGATGCCGCCGGACCCCTGCACAACCGCTCCACGGCAACCGTTGTACACAGGGGACAGGTGGTAGACTGCATCTCGGCCACCGGAATGGACATCACAGCCATGGAAGAGGCCGGTATAGCCTTAGCCATGCGTAATCCAAGAGCCACCTTTGTTCTCACGGATTCCCAGGCGGCGTATCGCAATTTCGCAAGAGGTCAAGTCGGCCACCTCGCACACTCAATACTGCAACAAGCTGCAGCCAATCGTCAAGAGGGTCAGTGTAAACAGCTGCTGTGGGTACCAGGGCACGCGGGAGTTCGAGGCAATGAGATTGCTCATGCCTCCGCCCGAGAACTTCTACACCGGGGCTCCGCCGATTCCTCCACAGCACAACTTCTCGCTGACCAGGACGATCCTCAGCCCCTTCTTTCATATTCTGACATCCTACAACACCTCCGGCTGAGTAGACGCACTTTACCCCCGCCTGATCCCAAATTAGATAAGGCAACGCAGGTAGCATGGAGACGCTTACAAACATTGTCCTTTCCAAATCCTTATGTATTATCAAAGATAGATTCCATGACATACAATCCGCAATGCAAATTCTGTACCCAGACGGCCACGTTATACCACATGGTCTGGGCGTGCCAACAGAATCCGCAAATATCTGCCAAACATAATCCGACGACAGTCGAGTGGGAGGCGACCCTGTCCAGCTCGGACCCAGAACAGCAACAAGCCCTGGTCAACCGAGCCCGGACGGCGGCAAAAGCCAATGGTCTTCCGGACTAGGAGGTCCGACCACAAAACGGCTATTAATTTTCCATAATAAATGTTTTATTCTCTCTCTTAGTGGGCCTTCCTAGTTTGGCTGCACCTGAACTAGTATAGCCCCACTAGCTCTCGGCGATATAAATTTTTTTTCTTGCCGGTGTCAGGCACCACTCCATGCCCCGGTGCTAACATATGGGGCAGAAACTTGGAGGTTAACAAAGAAGCTCAGAACAAGTTAAGGACCGCACAAAGAGCGATGGAACGAAAAATCTTAGGACTAACGTTAAGAGACAGGAAGAGAGCGGTGTGGATCAGAGAACAAACGGGGATAGCCGATATTCTAGTTGACATTAAGCGGAAGAAATGGAGCTGGGCAGGCCATGTAATGCGTAGGATGGATAACCGGTGGACCATTAGGGTTACAGAATGGATACCAAGAGAAGGGAAGCGCAGTCGAGGTCGGCAGAAAACCAGATGGGATGATGAAGTTAGGAAATTTGCAGGCGCAAGTTGGAATACGCTAGCGCAAGACAGGGGTAATTGGAGATCGCAGGGAGAGGCCTTCGTCCTGCAGTGGACATAAAATATAGGCTGATGATGATGATGATGATGATGATGATGATGAAACACTACTAAGTCATCCACAGCATTTCCCGGAATTTGTATATTATTTGTCGATTATCGATTAGATATTGATTCGCTATCAATTGGCTATCACAACGTAACGGCCACGTATTTGGGCTAGGCTAAGCACTAATAGTAATGCCCAGCATTTTCCGGAATTTATTTATTATTGATCGATTAGCTACTGATTGGTTTTCAATTGCCTACCGATGACTAACTAAGCTTAAGTAGTCCCAACCATGCTTAGTGTTACGATTCGATTAGAGTGGCCATGCCCGTACCACGTGCAGTCTGTTACGATTCACTTAGAGCGGCCATGCCCGGCCACGTGCAAACGCATGGGAAGTCGGCGTGCCTATCGATCTCGCTCGTCAACATGAACAGACGTGTCCGTCGCGAGTGTCAGAGACGAAACCTGTCGTGCCGCCTTGCAACACCTCTCATCCCCCGCTGAGGACGTTCACCCCCTTACGGTTACCCACCATCTCTATCTACTTCGTCTGGTTTTCCCTGTCCTGCAGTGGGGGAGAGATGAGGGGGAGAGTGCCCAGATGGTGGAGGGTATAAGAAAGCCAGCCAGCAGCCACGTGGAGAACACTTCTGCTGTGCCCTAGCGTGCATGCATGCTGAACGTTTCTTGTATGTTTTCCTTGGAGCACACCGCTCACCCGTAACCATGTAATAAACGCGTGTTATTTGTTTCTACGGCGCCTCGTCTTACCTGCCGGGCCCTCTCCGATGGTCAACCTGGTTCGAGCTCCAACTAGACGCTGTTGAAGGTTCACCAAACCCCGGCCCGCAAGATTAGCTAGACTTAGCCAGGCTCAGCTTCGTTAGTTCACAGGAGTATGTGCCATTGCGCTTGGACCCTTTCATACGGCCGCCAGGATCGGCCCACATTTTTGGATTCAGCAGACACATTACGCCCGGCTTAGACAGGTCCGCTGTTAAAATCCAGCATCGCCCGTGTTTCATCGCCCAGTTTAGCACAGACCGATATTCTCCGGTGCACCATCATCATCAGCCTATATTTATGTCCACTGCAGGACGAAGGCCTCTCATTGATGCGATGCACACGCCATGTGAGCTAATTAATATGCTCAACCCTCTCAGATGTTATGAAGTATGGCGCACAACAATGCCTCAAGCAAATACCTCCCCCTGTGTCCTCTGTGTACTACGCAGACAAAGAGCAGTGGTGCACGCAAGGTAATTTTTAACATCAACTCTCTCCTCTCGTGTTGGACTAAACGTTGCAGAAATTAAACATTCGCCGTCAACATCACCGCTAGCTATCGTCAATCAAAGCAAACAGCAAGAAAGCTTCGGTTACATCGATTTTGCACAGTGCATGCGATCTCCTTATTTTTATTGCGATGGCAATTATATGGACACTCCAAGCGCATTTCTGTCGTCGCAGTTGCCGTGAGGTTCCGTGTAAAGTCCAACGGCGATGAAATCGTCGCCGCGCGCCGTACGCTGTGTGCGAGTGAAAGCGTACGAGGGTGAGCCGGCAATCACGGGTCAATGTAGCGCACGCGAGGGAGGAAGGCAGGCCGGAAGCGCATGCTCTGTCGAGCGCGAGGCACGGGGACGAGGCAAGGGAGAGGGAGGAGGGGTGGCGCGTTGCGCTCCATCGGCTTTTGCTCCCAGCGCGACCGCGCACCCTTATCTTGAAAGCGACCTGCGACGTGGGCGAAGTGCCCGCCCGCGCGCCTCATCTTCACAGGGATCTTTGATGGGGATAAAGTGCATTCGCCCAGTGCCCGTAGCTTCGTAGGCGCTCTGCTTTCGACGTTTAGTTCGCGTTGAAGCGAGACGAGAAACAGCGCGAAGGTCAATTTGCGCGCTGCTGCTGGCGCGCTTTCTCACTCCGCCGCTTTCACAGCGACTTTCCGCGGTCATCGAGCGAGATGTGTTCAGGTTTACTTGTGCGCGCGTGACACCTTGCTTGTCTATTTAGTTGGTAAGCAAATGTTTACAACTTTATACGGCCCATTAAACTACTATCCTTGCTTCGTATAGCTCTCTACTAATTGCTATCGCATTCGATGCTTCGCCTTTCGGGCGAAACTGCGACTTCTTTCGTTTCGTGTTGCCGGATTCAGGTGTCTGTAGCCATAGGGGGTTGCCGAGAAGAAATTTTGCTTACAGTTTGAATGTAAATGTTCGTTACAGTATTGGCTATATTTTGACAAGAGTTTTACATTCGAAAAAAGACAAAAAAGAAAGAAAAAAGTACGCACGTCCCGCTGCACATTGCTTAGCTAGTCGGTTCATGCTTGCACATAACCAAGTGTGGACCGATTCGGGCTAAGCAAAGGACGCCACTCACGGATGACCTTGAGCACGACCTCGTAGTTCCTGGTGCGCGCCTTGCGGAAGTCCACCCGGCATCGGTAGAGGCCCTCGTCTTCCTCGTGCACCGGGTAGAGCTCGAGGGCTGCCTGCCCTCCGGCCGGCTCCCCGGCGTCGGCAGGCGCCAGGCGCAGGTACGCGCGGTGGCCGAGCCAGTCTGCGGGAGCGTGGTGCGCCTGCGACAGGCGGCTGCGTCGCGCGTCGCACGAGTAGATGGGCGTGGTCGAGTCGTCCTTGTACCACAGCACCAGGGACACCTCGTCGTCCGTCGTGTTGGGCGTCATGTCGCACGGCAGTGACACCCTCTCGCCCAACACGCCCACCACGTGGACGCGCGGCTCCTCTGCAAGAAAAAAAAAAAAAAAAAAAACGTTGTCTTTCCACTCCCACTTGATCCAGCCTTGCATGTAAGGATGGCGGATAAATTGTTAAACCATGAAAAAACGCACCTCTTTAATTCAACTTCAATAGTGAAACTGATTTAGAAATCATTTACGGCGCACAAATTGTTTTTAAAGAAATCTGTCAAAATTTATTCGTACTTTATCAAATATTGACTTAGGCTGATCATAGATTAAGAGTTCTTCGCCTTCCTAAATTATTTCCTCATGACACATGTTGACCGATCAATTCAAGTAATGCGGTTGTCTTTCAGTACTAAAATATCTATCAAAAATACATTCCACTTCGAGTAATTCATCAGTCCTCTATAACGCCTCCTTGGTACAACGAGAATCTGAGACGACTACCTATCATTGAATGCGTAAGATGATTAGCGCATACATATGATGTAAACGCTTATACCTGTGCTCTAAATACGTTTAACTTCTTGAACTCGCTTCCACTACCTGTAGTAAATAAAAACGGCACGCTTCGGAGACCTTGCAGAATCACAGCACAATTTCCAGCAAAGATGTTATTTTTTAGCTGTTTCATAAAGAGATTTAGTTGACTGAAATTAGGCCACGTACTTTGAAACGTTGCATGCATACGTGTCACCCGTTTGAAACCTTGTCCGCATATGACGCTTTCGAACACTTAAATATTTTCTTAAGCATTAAGCATTAAGAAACTTTTTAAAAAAGCAAAGATTTCTAAGACCTTGAACCTCGGTGAGTAGTTGCGACTGACCAGGAGACAGCTTTTTTAGTTCCTCGCGAACCGTGTTGGGACCTGGGTTTATCTCAACATCGCCAGCCAAGAACAACAAGGTACGTGCGACATTAGCACATTCAATAGCAATAGAGAAGCGGCACTGTCATTCCTAATGTCACTCCAATTTGACGATTAGGAATGATTATAACATGAGACCGAACAACATGGCTGCTCTAACAATACACCCCTTACGAGCACCGTAAGAAGGTGTATACAAGAGAATGTGGAGCTTACTTTCGCTCTACTCTATGACTCCAGCTGTGTGTGTGTGTGTGTGTGTGTGTGCGTGCGTGCGTGCGTGCGTGCATGTGTGTGTGTGTGTGTGTGTGTGTGTGTGTGTGTGTGTGTGTGTGTGTGTGTGTGCGTGCGTGCGTGCGTGCGTGCGTGCGTGCGTGCGTGCGTGTGTGTGTGGTGTGTGTGTGTGTGTGTGTGTGTGTGTGTGTGTGTGTGTGTGTGTGTGTGTGTGTGTGTGTGTGTGTGTGTGTGTGTGTGTGTGTGTGTGTGTGTGTGTTGTGTGTGTGTGTGTTGTGTGTGTGCGTGCGTGCGTGTGTGTGTGTGTGTGTGTGTGTGTGTGTGTGTGTTTTACCTATTTGACTTCCAAGGCGGAAAAGGTCATCCGAATAATCGCTAGGATCTCCAACAATCGGGGTGGCCTTCGGGAGGACAACCTCCTCAGACTGTTCCATGCCTTTTTGATGAGCCATATAAACTATGTCGCATCCGTGCACAAGTGCCCACGCCACGAGAGGACTAAATTAAACACACTCATTTTAAAAAGCATCAAGAGTGTCCTAGGTCTTCCGATGCACACTAGCACAGAGAAACTGATGGACCTTGGAGTCCACAATACGCTTGAGGAAGTCATCGAGGCTCAGCAAACGGCACAGGTTACCAGGCTTTCAATTACATCAGCAGGGAGGAAGATCATGATTGACACGGGACACAACCCCATCACGCTCGAAGTGCAAAACACACATCTTTCGGATCCCATGAGATATTGTATCAAGGTCTCTCCCCTTCCACGAAATATACACCCACAATACAACGTGGGCAGGCGTGTCACTCCAGCCTCCTCTCCTTTAGCTCACGCTCACGCCTACTCTCCGCTTGCATGCTTTGTCGATGCCGCCCAATACGGTGCTTCGCAGTAGTATCCACGGATATTAAGGGTCGGATTCTATCCTCAGCATCGGTTCGAACCTCTTCTCACAAAGCAGAGCAGATGGCCATCGCACTCGCTCTCCTCGATCCACAAAGAACTTATATTTACACTGACTCTAGATCCGCTGCTAGAGCCTTCGCTTCTGGGACCGTCTGCAAGGAAGTTTTATTGCGATAGCAATTATATGGACACTCAAAAGCATATTTCTGCCGTCGGCGTCGGCGTCGCCGTCGCCGTCGCCGTGAGGTTCCGTATGACGTCAATGGAGATGAAATCGTCGCCGTGGTGGTGGTGGTAAGTGGTTCTTGAGGGAAAGGGAAAGGTTGGCGCTATCTTCTGCAGCCCTTGAGGGAGCACGGCTCAGTGCCGAACGCTGTATGTGCGAGTGAAACGGCGCGAGGGACGCGCGCTTTCACGGGGAGTGAACGCACGGCGGAGAACAAACGCGCGTTCTGCGCCGTGCTCCTTTAGGGCTGCATAAGTAGGCGTCTCTTTCCTTCTTTACAATCACCATATATGTAGAGCAAACGCGCCTTCTTCCGACGCGCGAAAGGCCGTGGGGGAGGGGGGAGGGGGAGGGAAGGGAGGCGACGTTTAGCTGCGGCACCAAGTGCCTATTTATATCAGAGGCTCCGGCAACAGTCACCAACGCTGCACGCATTTTGAGCGAACGCGGGCAAAACGCCGACGGCGTCGACAACAGTTCTGCGTGTTGCCGGTGCTGCTGCATGTCCAAGTTTATACAGCTGATAAAGCTACTATCATTACTCCGTATAGCTCTCTACAAATTTGCTATCGCGATCGATGCTTCGCCTTTCAGGTGAAACTGCGACAACTTTTTAGAACTCTCGCTCACAAGTAAATTAAACACCACACCATCACTTGGTTCCCTGCTCATCTTGGCTCGAGGGTCGGGGGCCTTTTCAATGTCAACGAGCTAGCCTACTCCCAGGCGCAAGGTCTCATTTGCCGCGCCGGGGCTTCCAAGGCTCGGGCCGCCGGTGCGGCCTGCGCCGGGACTTGCGCAGGCTCAGGCGGAGGAACCAGCCCCCAGCCTTCATTTTCGGGACATTTTGACTACTTTCAACGAGGTAACGAAACACTATCAAATGGGCCGTAGGTCCTTCCCACTCCCACACGAAAAGTTGTCTCCGCCACAGGCAATCTCTCTTCGCATGCTTCAGACGGGGACATACCCCAGCCTCTCTATTTACAGCCATTACTCAGACATTTCAGCACTTTGTCCAGACTGTAACGATCGCAGTGATTTTAAACACATGCTCCGGAGGTGCACCTCTTTACAAGGAAAGCATCACTTCTCTGAAGATGAATTTGATTCCATGATCAAGAGCCCGGTCCTACTACAACGACTTCAGGCTGTCCAGAAGGCCCACGACACCACGGTTAGGCTAGGCCTCCCCGTCCCTACGTGGACGGGGAAGCCTAGCCTAGTTTTAGTTTTAGCCGCTGCCTTTTCCAAGGCAGCGGCTAAAATCTGACCAGCTCGTAAATCCCACTCGTAAAGCTCTGTAGCACTCGATTTTATTATATATTGCGAAGGCTGCAATTAACCCAGACATTTTGAACTTTGCCTACACACCACACATAAACTGAAATTTATTTGTAATAAATATTAACAAGGTATCTTGTTTAGTTCACCGAGGGGATCGTCAGAACCTACTACAAACAACGCATGAAAAAAGCGGGAGAACGAGGGCTCAGTAATTATTTGTAACGTGTCGTTCTCCACGTTACACTCAGCAGATATGTTTTAAGGGTAATATGCAGCTTTCCAACACTTGCCTCACATGTTTTTTTTTGTTTGTTTGTTTTTTGTTTGTTTGTTTTTTTTGCGAGAGCTGTAGATAACTCACACCTTTGAAACTTTGATACGCACCACATAGAAGAAGCTCCTCGTTCGTACAAAATGTAAACTTTTTCGCACGTTGAGTTGCTCCCGGATGTTGGGCAAACTTCCTGCGCTATTAGTAATATACGCTTATTTTCTAGAAAAATGCAAAAATCATCCCGCCCAATACTTCTTTCGTAGACTTTCTCATGATGTATTTTATTACGTTCGATTCAGCAGGCATCCGTGCTAAAATTTCTAAGGTGCTTCGGTCATCTTCTTGTGGCATAGGCGATATTAGTTCCATGTTTCTTATAAAGACTGTAGCGTACAGTTACGCCACAATTAGCTTTAATTTCGCTACGTGATTTAAATAGAGTACCTTACTCATTGACTGGAAAACTGGTAAGCTGATTCCGCATTTTTAAATCTAAAGACTCGCAGAACTCTTTGGATTAGAGGCCCACTTCATTAACCTCGGTATCTCACAAAATTTTTAATGTACCTTTTTCACAGCTCGGTAATTTCTTGGAATTAAACTCTTGTTTTTTTTTTTTTTTTTTTTTTTTTTTTGCTCTTAACGCGGGATAAGAAATTTTTTTTTATTCCTGTGAATTGCAGCTACTAACGTTTGCTAGCGACCTGCATGCGTTTTCAGACTCGGATTTTGCAATGGACTGTATTTGCTTATATATTTTCCACAACCTTTACTGAGAATGAATGAACCTGTATTAAAATAAAATGACACTTTGGGGCCTAATTTTTTGGAAAGATAAGATTGGGAAACGGGTGTCAGTAGTGCTGACTTGGGCATAGATGCGATGGATGACGCCGAAAGAAGAACGAAAAAAGAAGCAGAAAATAATAGCAAGAAATAAAGAATTAAAGAAAGGAAATACAAAAAAGGGATGATAAAGAAAGCGAGGCAGAGCAATGTTTTACCTTTTCCTTACAAACTACTCTGCCTTGTTTTATTGTGGCTATGTCATTTTATTGTACCTCATTGTATCTTTTGTATTAGGCTTATAAATAAATAAATAAATAAATAAATAAATAAATAAATAAATAAATAAATAAATAAATACAAGAATCTTTCTTACCAATTTTAGCACGATATTGCATTTGATAAATACTCTTACACCTTTAAATATAATAATAATAGATAATGTTCAATTATCTATTCTTGTGTTGTATTTTTATATCTAGTATTATTCACTAATCCTGGAATTAGCGACTATAAATCAATGGAAGAGTCAATGCAATAATGCGAAACCCCAATTAGTCCAAAATTACACACAGAAAAAGACGGAAGAATCCTGGACTCAACAAGGCCAATTTCTTCGACAGAAATGCATCACATGCACAAGGTACACAGATCTTGGGCGGAAATTGGGAGCTTCTCATCAAGAAACAACCTAGCTCTCAATGGTCTCACTGAAGACCTCAAGGGGCTAAGTATTCATCAGTCGAAGCAAAATGTTAGAACATTTACATATTTATTTATTTATTTATTTATTTATTTATTTATTTATTTATTTATTTATTTATTTATTTATTTATTTTCGTACTCTCAATCGCCCGAAGGCTTTACAGAGAGGAGGGGCAAGAACAAATGTAAGTATTAATGGCGGTCTTGAAATTCTTGGAGTCAGAGATGGCGGTGATGGAGGCAGGGAGGTGGTTCCAGTCTTCCGAGGTTCTTGGTATAAGTGCGTCAGAGTAGATTTTTGTGCGACAAAGGGGTACACCAACTTTCTGGGAATGATCAATGCGAGATGACACGTACGATGGCCGATGTAGTAATTCTTCCTTAAGTGTGAGATCGAAGTAAAATATTTTATGGAAGAGGCACAGTCGAGAACATTGTCGGCGCAGAGCGAGGTCTGGTAGGTCAAGAGTTAGTTTCATTGCGGAGACGCTAGAATAACGACTATAGTTAGAAATTATGAACCGGGCGCTCCTCAGGGAGAATCTCCTCAGGGAGTTTTCTGAATAATGCGTAAGCATTGCGTAGTACGACGTGGTATTGAGTGCTCACGTTCAACAGTGGGCTTCTTCGATTTTCCACTTCTGGCTACCCGCGGGCTGCCAGAGCCAGCCAGCGCGCCTTCGTTTTTTCTCGGGTTGCTCCGCCGACCGCGTGACGCACTTCCGCCGCGCGTTCGTTTTACTCGGGCTGGACGGTTCTGGCTACCCGCGGGCTGCCAGAACCTGCCAGGACGATTTTGTTCTGGCTGCTCTCTGGAAGTTCTCTGGCTAGCAGACGACAAAAAGAGGCGATGAGCGCTCGCCGCCATCTTTGTGGGGACTCGACGGATTGCAGCGCGGGCGCTTGAGGACTTTCACCTCGCTCCTGGCTTGCGTCGAGCGCGCGCCGCCCCGGTTGTTGTGGTTTCGGACTTCGTCTCCCGTACTCGTCGGCGCGGTGCGTGGATCGCTGATTGCGTTGCTTCTAGCGTTATCTTACTAGGGTTCTAACCACGGTGTAAGATATATACTCTTTAGGTGGGGACACTCGCGAGGCGCGATCGACCAGATAAAGTAGCAACAGCGCGCGTCAATCGGTCAGGTGCCGGCAGCGGATACCTATCGGCGGTACGAGGCAACTTCAAGACAGAAAAGGTTTTATCTACAGTTGCTATAGCAACCGGGCGATTCGCGGGAAATCCGAAATGGTTGCGCGACGCGTGAAAGTAGGTCACCGTGGTGAGGGGCGCGAGGGAAGAGGGCATCGCCTTGACGGAGCAGATACGGCGGCGCAGAAGCGCCGGTTGCTATAGCAACATTAGATAAAACCTTTTCTGTCTTGAAGTTGCATCGTACCGCCGATAGGTATCCGCTGCCGGCACCTGACCGATCGGCGCGCGCCTTTGCTACTTTATCTGGTCGATCTCGCCTCGCAAGCAAGCCGAGAAGTGTCCCCACCTAAAGAGTATATATCTTACACCGTGGTTCTAACGCACCGTTCCGCCTTGCGAGGCGGTGCTATACGAGCGGCGGCGAACCATTTGAAACTTTCTTTTGTGTGTGTATGTGTGTGTGTGTGTGTGTGTGTGTATGCCGTGAATTCTTCTTCCCCGCCGTAAACAGCGCGCGCGGCGCTGTCACCGTGGGCGCTGTCGATTATGCTTGCATCGTATTTTCATCGTGTTCCGCGCAAGTTCTCGCGAAGTTGTAGACGCTCAATTCCCACACATCGCGGTGCCTTTTCGGTTCATCTTTCTCTAGTGGTATCCCTTTTCACATCGCTCGCGTATATGCGGCGATATAATTTTTCTGCAGATATATAGCGAAGGCGTCGCAGCTAGCCCACGTTCGCTCCGTCTATCCGTCGTATGCTTGGGTGGCAGCTCGAAACTGCCGTTGATGCTAAAGGAATGCACTGAGATGAGTAGTGGCCACGCGTATATTAGGTTAATTATTGCTCTCATTATAAAGCTTTTCGATGGTCACAGGTGGCGTGCATTTTCATGCGCCAGCCGCAGCTCCAGCTCCTTCAGCACAGGAGCTGAATTGAAAGGTGCACTATCAACCGAAACAAACTTTCTGAAATCGAATTCAAGCATGTCGATCGGCATGAAATTTTACGCGTAATGACGTACCCGCTTTTTCGTGTCTTGTCAAATGACTTCAAATGTCGCCGGTGGCCGACCTCCTCGAGGCATCCCCGAGCGATCGCTTTTTCGCAATTATTTACGTGCGATTTTACGTCTTGGCATCGGGCTCGTCGAAGGCCGTTTGTCACGCTGTGCAAATTGAGATGCCCAGTCGCGCGAAATCTCGCAAAAGTGATGGTTTTCCCGAACACAGCTGTATATTTTCACGGTGGCAACGCAGAAACGGGCCGACTACGCCGCGCGCGCGCCGCCGACGCCGGTCGCTGCCATGTTGGTAGCTTGTTTACATTTATCCCGCGGCCAGCGCTGTCCCGGCGTTCGATTTTGCAAACTTCGGGCAGCTCCGGGTTGTCTTGGGATCCCAGCTCACGTGACTTCCTATCACAACCGGAACTAGGTGGCTGCCGTCTGGCTGCCAGCGGGCTGCCAGAACTCCGAAAATCGAAGAAGCCCAGTGATGGTAATCACAGCAGTGCTCAGCGGCTGCGGTCGCCTTGGCGCCATATAAGGTAAATGCATAGAGTAACATACGGATTACAAGAGTGGCCACTCGAGCCTAAAAGCGGCCGAGCTACGCAGCTTCATGCCGCCCGCTAGAGGACAATACAACACTCCGTGTTTCCAAGGGAACGCGCGTACTACTAATCTATTGCAGTAACTTTTCTATAGTGCACTATATGTCTACTTGTCTATGTGGCTGTAGACGTAGACGTTATCGGCGGGATCAGCCGGCCGTGAGCGGTGGATGATAAGACTAGTATAAAGAATAAAGCATCGCTACAAAATATCGGCCATGGTGTGATCAGGCAAGGCGACGCTACAAAAGATGTGCGATAACGTCTGCGTGGTCTTTGCTGGGTTCGCCTGCCAGAACGTGTCTGTCTGCTTGGCTGCTGCTTGGTAAGAAGGCCTTCATTACGTTCTTTTTTCCCTTCATTACTTTCCAAATTGCTTATGTATTTGTCACTTCAGCCGTAAGTTAACATTTGTCGCATTGTGCTGTTCGGCGCAGAGAGCTTTTTGTGTTCTTCACTTCGCGCATGATGTTCGTGGATTGCTTCACATTATGTAAGAAACAGCAATTTGGAATGCTGCGCAGCACGTTTGCGAGAAAATCGTTTCTGGGCGCGAGAAAGTGAGTCGGAACACGCTGGTATACGTAGTCTGAATTTAATGCATGTGTGTGCATTTCTGTGAAAGAATGCAGTTATGCTTGGGATCGTTATTCATGGCTTTCGCAGATTGCTTGAAGCCTTTGTTACGAGCGCAATTAGAGAGAACTTGCGAATTGAGAATAATGTTTGTAAGCTGTGGCTACGACGTATTCTGAATAAACACTCCTGCCTCAGTATCGCATGCATGGCACCGAAGGTTGCTTTTTTTTTTTTTTTTTTTTTTTTTTTTTTTTTTAAGCTGCGACAATTGCACGCGACGCTTTTCGCGAAAGGGCGATGTGAAGTGCGTAGGTTAAGATTTGTGTGAAGGCGGGAGAGCAGACATAACCAATACTTTTTTTTTTTCAGGTCATGCTGTCCGGAGTCAAGTACTACGGGAATTACTGCTGTGTTACGTGGTGCAGTAACAACGGCAAAACAGGGAGAGAGCGTGGTTGGCTCACAACTGCAGTGAGTAGTCTTCATTCCTTGTTTGCTATGCAGCCCGAAACTACCACTTAATAAGAAAGGTTAGGCTTCAAAGTACGAGCGTTGTTTTTCTCTTTAATGCTAATGCCGTCTTCTGCAGTTTTACTGTTCTGTGGGGTTTTTCATATTATCGCCTCTTTATTCCTTTTGTGAAATTTATTCTCAACATGTGGCAGCTGTATTGGCATGTCTCTCATTGTGGAGTGCACCCATCTTTTTGTGCTTACGTTCATCGAACGTTGCGAAAAAAAAAAAAGTGTACATGTGCTTACTGAGAATGACTGAAAAATAAAGTTTCGTCTCTTCCAACACTTGTCATGTTTATTTAAAGTGCCTGCATAAACACACAGTGGCATCGTGTGCTTGCTGCTCTGGCGGTACAGCTTACACGAACCTACTCGATGCATGCAAGCAACGCGTTAAAAAAATCAAAATATAGCCATAATATAGCCTCCGGGACGAGCACTCGCACGGAAGCAATCTTGGAGGCCGTGTACATTTTCTAATCGCCAGAAGATTGCCTTCGAGATTAGTTTTGCTGCGGTCGCAATCTCTGAGTCTGCGTAGATTCCAGACACCCGCTAGGTGCGCAGCGAACCAAAATCGGCCGCAGGGGCCTATGGAAGTGTCCTCTCTTGTATGTTACTCTATGGTAAATGCGAGAGCGCTGCGGCGAGACGAACTACAGCAAAAGGCGGCGCAACGTGAACTGATGAGGTAAGCAAACTCCTGCAGGTGGCGGCGCCAGGTGCGCTGATGACGTTCGGATCCGAAGCCACGGCTGCTCCACAGTTCTTGCTTAAAGGGACACTAAAGAGAAACCGGAAGTAAAGCTTAAATGGTAGATTATCCTTTCAGGATCACAGCCATACCATTCTTACTGCAAACAGATGTTTAATAAGCGACAAAATAGCGAAAAACTGAAGGATAGGTGCTGACGCCCTTTCGAAATTCCCGCACAACACTTTCGTGACGTCGGAGATTACAAATGCAGGCCGGTCGCGATTGGTCGAGAGCGATTTATCGCTGTTAATAAAACGCAAAATGAAATACACCTTAAACGTGCGTAAACAGCATTTGCCAACTTTTTAAACCGTTTCAAGCGAGGAAGTACAAGTTTAGCACAAAATTAAATAAATAAGAAAAAAATGCCATGGCGATACATGCGGCCGTGATAGTTTCGTAGTTTCGTTTTTGCTGAATGCATCGTTGCGCGCGCCTGTTCCGCTCTACGGTGTTTGGTTGCGTGTTGCGTGGCTCGAAAAACGTTGACTTCGCGGGAAACAGCCAAAAAATGCCTCGTGTGTGTAGTGTTGAGGGCTGTATAAATGGCCCAAGGCGCTTGCTCTGGGGCAGTGGCAGTGTTGACTCGATTGTGTCCCTTCGTGTGGTGTCGCGCGGAGAGCCCCGGCTCCCCGGCGTTCGCAATGGCTCAGTGCTCTGCCGATGACATACACATACATACACATACAGCCTGCCCTACTACCATCTCACACAATCCGAGACGAAACAGGCCGACACGCTCTTGAGGATGGCTTTCAAGACCGCTCTCCGCCTGCCGATGAGTACATCGTCTGAGAAATTATTGGCGCTGGGGTTACACAACACCCTCAGCGAACTCACAGAAGCCCTTCACGTCTCACAACAACAGAGACTTGCGCGGACTCACACGGGCCGGCAGGTCCACAAACCTTGGGCTTCAAAGCCACAACAATACGAACCCAAGAAACCTGCACGATACCTCGTCACGTCCAGGACAGGTATCACATTGCCCCAATACCACGCAACATGGACCCTAACCTACACTCCGGAAGGAGGAAAGCGAGGGCCCAATACATAGAGAAAACATTCAGGTTCGATAATACGGCCCGTTTAACGGACGCCGCTATGTACGGAACGAAGAAAAGGGCGCAGTGGCAGTGGTCTGCGACCGCCGAGGCCACGTCACCTCCAGTGCATCGACCCGCCACTGCACGATCACGGAAGCGGAAGAGCTGGCCATCGCGTTAGCCATCCGCGAAGGCCAACACGCAAGCAAACCACTGACGATCCTCACGGACTCCCAGCAGGCCTGCCACAACTTCCTACAGGGAAGAATCGCAAGACCTGCGGCACAAGTCCTAGCCCAAATACCCAAGGAGGACACTGACGACAACACCATCATAGCCATCATTTGGATACCGGGTCACGCTGCCATCACGGGTAACCTGTATGCCGACAGAGCAGCTCGAGAATTTGCACATAACCGAGCACTCATCACGCCGACTGCAGATGACCCTGACCCAGTTGATCCCGAGTATTCAGCAATCCTGAACTACCACAGAGGGAGTCGCTTGCGATATCCCCCACCCCATCGAATACTAAAGACGGAGGATGCCGCTGCCTGGCGTAGGCTCCAGACAGGCACTTACACGAACCTACACATATTACATCGCCTGCACCCTACAGCCTACAGGGACGAATGCCCGTGGTGTGGGGCCACACCAACCCTATACCACATTACGTGGGAGTGCACGCTACACAACATAGAACACCATGACACGAACACCACGAGGGAGCAATGGGAGGCACTTGCTGTCCAGCTCGGCCCTCGACGACCAGCTCAAGCTGATCCAGAGAGCAGAGAAGATGGCAAGAGCCAGCGGAGCCCTGGACTAGGGGCCCCGACCATTAGCGATGCCCCATTGGGGCAAGACAAAACTACCTTTGAATTAAAGTTGATCTATCTATCTATCTATCTATCTATCTATCTATCTATCTATCTATCTATCTATCTATCTATCTATCTATCTATCTATCTATCTATCTATCTATCTATCTATCTATCTATCTATCTATCTGCCGATGATAAAACGGCAAAAGAGCCAGAAAAACTGATGGTGTGCTCTCTGCATTTCTCGCCCTCGGATTATGTGTATAATCTTGCCCTCGGAAAGTATCTTGGCGTGCCCCAGAGGCCAGTCCTTTTTCGAGCAGCTGTTCCCTCAATGCGGCCTTCATCAAACCCCCTACTGGTGCCCCTGCAGCAGCAAACTGGCGGCTCGGTGAGTGCTGAATGTCATTAAATAAAGCCACGAAATAACCATACCGAGTACGTGCGCAACTTTCTACGCTTGTTCCGTCGGGAACATCGTCGCCTGGCGGACCGGACGCTTCGCTTTCCGTCGACGAAAACGAAGCTCGGCGCGGCCGGCGGTTCACCGCCATCGCACGCGGAAACACCTACCGCTCGAGCACTGAGGATCACTTCGCGCTCCGTTTCACTTAATATCGCTGAAATGCAGTCCTGCTTCCCTGGCGAGCTCTTCGTTGCAAGGTTCAGCGGCAGCAACGGTATCCATCGCGGCGAACGCAAACGCAGCGACCATGCATGCAGCCATGATGCATCCAGCGCCTCGGCCGTTTACGCAAGCGGTGACGTATCATGGTGGTGGTGGTGGCGGAAAACTTTTATTGAGAAGGCCCGAAGTAATGAAAATTAAAAAGCAGCGTTGTGGGCGGCCTTCAGGCTGCCGGTTGTGGCGTCCAGGCCGTGCCTAGTCGCGACGTCCTCTGCCCAGGTCACCAGCCGGAGTTGGAGATCCGGCTCGGTGCTGGACAAAGCAGCCTCTCACTGCTGCGGACTGATTAGGTGCCAAGAGGCAGGGGGCAAGTGTGCCGGGCAGGAGAATAAGATGTGATCGTAATCGGCGCGGGAGCTGTCACATAAGCGGCAGGCCGGCGAGTACGTCCCGGGGTGGAAGAGGGCAAGACGTGCAGGAGTAAGAAAGGTGTGGGCCTGAAGGTGGCGCCACAAGTGTTGGTGGTGCTGGGAAAGGGATTTGTGCGGTGGGGGGAAGGTGAGACGAGATAGGCGGTAGTGCAAGGTGATATCGTGGTACGTGAGGAGCGCATCGCGCGTATCCATTCCCGGCGGGGGCGGGCTTGCTCGGTCAGTCGAATCGCGAGCGATGGAATTGGCCGCCTCGTTGCCAGGATGGGCCGCGTGAGCGGGCACCCAGATGATTTGGATTGGGCGAGAGGGAACAGTGTCGGAACGCAAGATACCGTAGGCCGGGGATGCCACCCGTCCAACCGCGTAGTTGTAGACTGCAGGCTTGGAATCACTGAAAATGTATTCCGCGGAGGTTTGCGTGATGGCAAGGGCAATAGCTGCCTCTTCGGCCTCGACCGAGGTCGAAGTGTATACTGAGGCAGTAAGAGTGGGTCGAAAAGAGTTGTCAGTGACTGCAAGGGCATGGGCTGGGTAGTGGCGGTACGGGGCGGCATCCACGTAAGCCACGGCGGGTTGCCGTTCGTACTGACGCCAGAGCGCGGAGGCTCGCGCTGCTCTACGGGACGGGTGGTGTTCAGGGTGCATATTCTTAGGGAGGGGATTAACGGTTAGCAGGGAGTAGACGTGGGAAGGGATGGGCAGTGAGGTGGGAAGAAGGGTAAGAGGGGAGAGTTTAAGGGTAGAGAGAAGTGCGCGACCAGGCCGAGTGCGGGAGAGACGGAGGAGCTGGGCCGTGCGATGGGCCTCCGTCAGCTCTGTAAGGGAGTTGTGGACGCCCATCGACAGTAACCGAGCCGTTGAAGTAGATGTGGGAAGAGACAGGGCCGACTTATATGCCTGACGAATGAGGCTGTTGACTTTGTCTTCCTCGGTGCGTGAAAGGAAAATATACGGAAGAGAATAGATGAAGCGGCTGAGAACGAAGGCCTGGACTAGGCGGCGGAGGTCGTGTTCGCGCATGCCGTGGTGACGGTTGGCAATGCGGCGTATTAGGCGGATGGTCTGGTGTACAGTGTTTGTGAGTCGAGTGATGAGGGTGGTGTGCTTGCCATTGGACTGAAGAAAGAGTCCGAGAATGCGGAGAGTGGAGACGAGGGGAATGGGTGTGCCGTCAAGGGAGACTGTGAGTGGAGAAGGCGACAGGGGGGCCATCCCCCGAGGCAGAAAGAGCAAAAGCTCCGATTTGGCCGGGGAGCAGCTCAACCCGACAGACCGGGCGTGAGTCGCCACCGCGTCCACGCCCGCCTGGAGAGTGGTCTCCATGTCGCCAAGATTGCCGGTGGTCACCCATAGGGTGATGTCATCGGCGTAGAAAGCATGAGACAGAGCTGGGATAGTGCGTAGTGCACGTGCCAGCGGGAAGAGGGTGACGTTAAATAGAAGAGGGGACAAGACAGAGCCTTGGGGAGTACCCTTGTTGCCAAGGGAGAAAGAAGGAGAAGAAAGTGGGCCGTACGAGATCTCGGCTGTGCGGTGGGCGAGGAAAGCGGTCACGTAAGCATGGACACGGGGTCCGACATGAAGGGAGGAGAGAGCGTCCAAAATGGCGGTGTGGTGTACATTGTCGAATGCTTTGGTAAGGTCCAGCGCCAGGATAGCTCGAGCGCGTTTGTGGTGGGAGGGGTGTAGGACATCCTCGGAAAGCTGGAGCATGACATCCTGGGTGGACAACTGGGGACGAAAGCCGAACATAGAGTCCGGATATAGGTCATGATGATCCAGATAGGTCTGGAGGCGAGCCAGGATGACGTGCTCGAACAGCTTGCCGAGACAGGAGGTGAGAGAGATGGGGCGGAGGTGCTCGAGGGCAATAGGTTTACCGGATTTGGGGATGAAAGAGACACGTGCATGGGTCCAGGAGGAAGGAAGAGTACCAGCCTGCCAATGCTCATTGAGAAGGTCAGTAAGGGCTTCGAGGGAGGGGGTATCTAGGTTTCGGAGTGCCTTGTTAGTGATGCGGTCCGCCCCCGGGGCCGAAGTGGTGCGGAGCGTGAGTAGCGCCGCACGAACCTCTCCCAGGGAGATGTCCGCCTCAAGGTCAGGGTTGGGGGAACCGGTGTAGGCGGGAAGAGTTGTAGGGGGGTCGGTGCAGAGGTAGCGGTCCCGGAGGGCCGCCAGGAAATCACTATCGGTGAGTGTGGAGGAGTGAAGGAGATGGGATATATCCTTGCGCTGGGAAGCTTTGGTGTGTGTAGGGTCTAGCAGCACCCTGAGAAGTGACCACGTGTCGCGGAGACCCAGGTTGCCGGCCATGCGGTCGCATGTCTGGCCCCACTGTTGTCGAAGAAGAGAGGAGCAGTGCTCCTCCATGTCCGACGCGAGCCGGGCCAAACGGAGGCGCAGGCGGCGATTGTGTTTCTGAGCCTGCCACCGGCGGTGGACAGCGTGATAGGCCTCCCAAAGGTGCAGTAGACGGCTGTCTGCCGTGGTGGAGTGTGGTGCTGCAGGGAGTGTGGATGTGGCAGTATGGACGTCTGCCAAAAGGGTCTCAGTCCAGGCAGAGAGATCGATGATAGGAGCAGAGGAGGAAGTAGAAAGACGAGTGGAACGGAAGCGGTCCCAGTCAACTATCTGGGTGAGACGAGTAGAGGTGCGAGCAAGGGAGGGGAGAGGGAAAGTGGTGCAGAGGATGTAGTGATCGCTACCGAAGGAGACTCCCGTATTAGACCAGGTCGGATCGGCTACATTTTTGGCGAGGGTAAGGTCCGGATTGGTGTCTCGTTGGACACTGGATCCGATCCTGGTGGGGCGAGCGAAGTCATTAAGGACGGAAAGACATTCATTGTGGATGAAAGTCCAGAGCGAGTGACCCTTGCGGGTGTTCTGGGGGTAGCCCCAGCTAGTATGAGGTGCGTTGAAATCGCCCAGAACGACCATGGCGTTGCGGCCAGCGCAGGAGAGCGCTTTGCGGAGGACGAGGAGTAGAGGGGCTGAAGGCCTTTGGGAGGGCTGTACACATTGAGAACAAAGAGGCTTGCCTCAGTGCGACGGCGGGGAAGGATTTCGAGGAGGAGATGGGCACAGCCTGAAACGTCCAGCTGGTGCAGCACGGCAGCAAGGTTACGGTGCACCAGGGTGGCAACGTTTGGGTGGGTCTCAGAAGAAGGATGAAAGGAGGTGTAGTCGCGCAGCTTCACGGGAGCTAGGGGTTCCTGGAGTGCTAGGACAGAGGGGAGAGTGTCGGGAGGGATGTTCTGGAGGTGGAGCTGCAGGGTGCTCCGCTTGCCGCGGAACCCCCGACAGTTCCACTGCCAGAGATTAAGGTGCGGGGGGTGTCTGGCCATGATGGATGGCGGGGTCACCGGACGGAGTTGGGGTAGGTGCCGGGGGGAGGGGGGCGGGGAGCGAGAGGTGCGCGAGGGTGGCCTCAGTCGCGCTCTGGCGGGCCTCTAGGACCGCGTCTAGGGTGTCTAGGGCGGTAAGGTGGGATTCGATGGTGGCCACGCGGTTGTCGACACTGGCGATGCGCTCCTCAAGTCGCACGAAGCGCGCCGTGACGCGCTGCTCAAACGCCTCCAAGAAGGAGGTTGTTTTGCGAACGATGTCACGCTCGGGCGCTACGTCATCGGAAGAGGGTGATCGGCGTTTGTGCGGGGGGTGGCGGGTGGGAGAGGAGGCGCGCGATGACGCAGCCGAGGGTGCCGTGTTCATTGGCTCCTCTGCTGTCGCCAGCTGAGGCGGCGTTTGTGAAGGTGCGGTAGCTGGGCAAGGAGAAGGAGAAGGAGCGGGGGAGGACAGACGCGCTAGCGCGGCCTGCAACTGGCGCGACAGCTCCTGAATTTGTAGCTGCTGGGCAGCGATAGTGGCCTTGAGGGCCGCGGTTTGGGGGTCCGACGTGTGAGGCTGCGATTTCCAGCTTACCGGTGATGTGGTGGTGGGGGCGGTGGACGCCTCGGACCTGGGCAGAGGCGGGAAGGAGACGGAGCGGTGGCGGCTGGCAGACCGGGCACCACGGGAGGGAGAGCGGCGGCGGGAAGGCCAAGAGGTCTTGTGGATGGGCCCGGTGGGTGGCGCTGGTGGGGGAGGCTGAGGCTTAGAGGTGGCCGGAGGTGACGACGGGCCGTTCCGGTCGAACCGGAGCTTGCACGGACGCGAGCCCGTGACGTGGGCTCCCCTGCACAAGATGCAGCAGGGGACGCAGGTCGGGGGCTCGACTGCCTTGTGAGCCTGGCCGCAGCGGTGACAGAGGGTGGATTTGGGCTTCGTGCACACGTCCGCGCGGTGGCCGGGAGCCCAGCAGTTAGTGCAGGCCTCGGCTTTCGGGCGGAACGGGTGGCAGCGGTACCGTAGATCCCGCAGTTGAAGACGATGGCACTGGGGAGTGTTGTAGTGCCGACGAAGGTGATGAGGATAGATTGCGAGCGCCCCATCTGGCGTGCGTCGGCGATGGCGTAGGGGGTGTTGACATTCATGGCTTGTAGATCTTGGACGATCTCGTCCTGGGTTTGGGAGTCCACGGCGTTGTATATAATGCCGCGGAGGGCGTTGTCGGGTGCTGCCATGTAGGCACGCAGAGGGTAAGAGGTGGGACCCAGGCGGAGTTCCGATACCCGAAGGTAGAGACGAGCGCGGGGTTCAGATGGGGTGCTGATCATGGCGCATTCTGATTCGCTGAGAGCAATGAAATCTGTGACGACACGGCTTCAGCGCCAAATCTGGGGTGAGAGAAATTGAGGGAGAGATATTTGGTCTTTGTTTACGAATTTCTCCGCTAATAAGTCATATTTTTGCACCCAACAAAAACTGCATGCATTCCTGAAGGTCCCTCTTTTATTCCAGCTGAACTTCCTGTTTCTCTTTAGTGTCCCTTTAATCCCTAGTGCGGGCCTGATTGCACACGTCACGTAGTCACAGAGACCAGCTCGTGTCACTGCTCGCGCGTTCGTCGTCATCTTTTATTGCGATGGCAATTATAGGGACACTCCAAGCGCCTTTCTGTCGTCGCAGTCGCCGTGAGGTCCAACGGCGATAAAATCGTCGACGCGCGCCGTACGCTGTGTGTGCGAGTGAAAGCGTACGAGGGTGAGCCGGCAATCGCGGGTCAATGTAGCGCACGCGAGGGAGGAAGGCAGGCCGGAAGCGCGAGGTCTCTCGCGCGCGAGGCACGGGGGAGAGGGAGCGAAGGGGGCGCGTTATGCTCCGTCGGCTGCTGCTCCCAGCGCGGCCGCGCGCCCGTATCTTGAAAGCGATCTGCGACGTGGGCGAAGTGCCCGCCCGCGCGCGCCTTAGCTTCAAACGGATCTAGCTCCAATGGGGACAACGTGAATTCGCCCAGTGTCGGTAACTTCGTATGCACTGTGCTTTCGACCAAGGTCCATCTAAATAGGTCTCGAAGCTTGGAACGAAAAGCGTGCCAAAACCTATCACCAGAGTTAGTGGTGCACGATTGAAGGGCGACTAGGTGAGGGGGGACAAACAATGAAACTAGGAAACCTATGTGAAAGAAAATTGTTCAAAAAATTTAAATCACAATGCTGTCATACGAGTAAATATTCCGTTTCAGATATTTTTCCTCTACTAAAACAACAAATGTCAATCTTGTTTCTATTTCACAATTTATTAGTTCGTTCTTGGTGACCCCTACCAACCAGTCATTCTGGCGCAAGACTTGGCAATCCTGTGCAAACAAGCTATTATCCCGTGCGGAATGGCGGAGCTCATTGAGCAAATCGGTGTAATCCGATTTTGTTTTTTCCTTGCGTGTTTGTTCAAAGTGTAGCGTGCGCTTCACTTCAATTTTTGCGTGGCCTAGCGCACGTGATTCATTGGCGAAAGGTGGGAGTGCAGGATTTCTGTTATCGTGCAAGTTCCCGCTACGGCATCCGACGCGCTGTGTCTCGCCGTGACGATAAATGCGAAACGCTCCCCGATGAAACGTCGCGCTATGTTCGTTCACTTTCCGTAACACGGGCTCGGTGTGTCCGACGGGAAGCAAAATTAGTAAGTCTAATGCTTTCTCAATGATAATGTTGGGCAATGTTGTCTTGTCTGGAAGCTGTTGGATATGAATACATGGTGTCGCCCGGAATTGCGAATGATTCTGCGAAAAGGTTTCGCATATGTTGCTATACATTACGACTGTTTGCTGGCCATAATATTTTCATCCAACCAAACAAGTTTTGTTTGGTCAGTTATATTGGTGGCATTATTCTAGATGAATAAACGTGAAGTTGCTTTTGAAACCTCTGCGGCACTGTCATTTATTTCCATCCTATTCGCTCACCTTTCTAAAGAACCTACTGGAGCAATTGCCGTCAATAACAGCCTAATTGTGTTCACATTAAGATATACGCCACTCCCATAGTTTAATGACACGCTGGCGGTTCAGCTGAGGGGAGTCGCAAGCTCACCTCAGCCTCAAAAGAAAGATAACTGCTGGCGTAGTGGTCGAAATGCCGGACGCTTAAGAAATTCAAAAGCCGCGAAAGATAATGACGTCACTGACATTTCCGGTTGAGACGTCACTTTTTATTTTTATACTTTGCTTGCCGTTAGTTGTCCTTGTGACTGTGACATTTTGCAGAGCTGGCTCCATTGTCGCAGATCATGCCAGCCTCGCGCTCGCGCGTTCGTCTTCTTCCACAGCTGGCGTAGCTACCTTGAAAGCAATCGTATTACGCGGAGGACGGACGGACAGTTTTCTCGCTGGGTAACCCTAGAAATGCTTACGCACTTAAAAGACCGTTTTATATTTATTTTATTACTTTCAGTCTATTTCAATCAGTGAAGCCGTCGCCTTGCTCACGCTGGTGGTAGATGCCATTTTACAGCGAAGCTGTTTTTAGCCGTGCATTTTTCGTGTACGTGTGCAAAAAATTTGGAGGCCGCTTAAGCTTCGCCTTTTGAGTGGGGTGCGATAGCATTCAATAGAAACTTAATAGAAACTTTATTGTGATGGAAAAGATATTAAGAAGGGGTGGTCGGAACTCTCACTCCAGGACCCCACTGGCCTCTGCCGCCTGCCTGACCTGGCTAATTAAATACTTTTGTGTTGCCAGGTCGGAGCGGGCGAGCTGTGCCTCCCACTGCTCCATTGTGTCACTGGTATTTGGTCTGTGAGGGTGCTTTGCGCATTCAAAGATCCTTGGCTGCTTATGAGGCTTCCCGGCAAGTGATATATGTTTTCTCGTATATTCAAATTACAATCTGAAGCTATCACGTCTGCAGGTTGTTATTAAGTCGTACGTACGTTACGATTTCTCTGACGCATTTTACTTTGAGAAACTCAATTCTGTTCACTAACGCCTTGCGCCCCGCGGAGGGCCTGCGCCGTCGGGGTGGTGCGGGAGGATTATTTCCGCCAACAACGCCGGCCTGCTCGCGCTCACGCAGACGCCGGATTTTCTGCGACACGGGGCCCTTAACGCTGTCGCGTTAAAATGTGCGCCGATCCTGGTGATACTGCAAAAAAAAAAAAACAGTCCAAGCGCAACTGCACATATGTGCGCTTTATTTCCACAAAAAAAGTATATACAGCCTTGCGGGGGTAAAGTGGGGAAAAAAGCTGCTCGTAGCAGCTTGACCAGCCCCCAAAACCCTGTGGACTCCGGGTGATGGGCTCCGGGACCTGTAACGCCCCCTTGAACTACCCTTGTCAGACTTTGGACCCAAAGAGGGCACAGGAACAAGGTAAAAACAGAGTTATTTATTATGCTAGTGACAAACATCAGAACGAAATGATTGCAAAACCAAAAGAGAACCGGATAAAAGTGTATACAATAAAATAAAGAAAACGAAATGGCCAGAAACTCTAGTTAGTGGTGTTAGTAATACAAAAGGCTAAAACTGTAAATGTGTATAAACGCTTCTCTAGAAAACAGTAAAACAGGTTAAGACTGGCCAATATGGGCTCTATAAATACGGGTCGAGGAGCAGATCACGTCATTGACACAGTCTTTTCATTTTCCACAGGTATTGTTGGCTACAAATCCTGGTGTACCTTAACATGATCGTATCTTAGCCCGAAAGGCCGAGCCGCGTCAGCCATGTATACGTTCGCACCGCCCAGTGGCGTAGCCAGAAATTTTGTTCGAGGGGGTGGGGGCTCAGGTTGCAGCACGGCCTCCTCCTTATAGAATTTGTCGAGGGATCAAATGCATGAATAATAACTGCATTGCCAATTCCATTGTATAATAGATGCTGCAAACGAATTATTGAACGCTATGCACTGTCCGTTAAAATATGTATGTTTTCATAAAAGAGTATATTCGTATGCCCCAAAAATTGAGGCAGAAATAACTGATATCAATGCTTCCGCATTTTTTTTCTAATTAATAAGTAAAGAAAACATCACATGAACTTTAGAACTATTGACCCTTTTCGAGGAGCAGTTTGTTTTAGAGAAACGAGATGGCGCTCACGGCGGCGCGCCATACCTCTTCTCAGCGACCGCGCACGCATACGAAACCATTACCGCTTCTATACCTTGCTTCTGTGCTATCAGCTGTCGGAAATGCAACTGAGTTTTCGCTAACACACTGTGCTCCAATAATGCTAGATTGAATAATGTGGATTGAAGACGCGTGCAGTAGTTGGCTGCAAAAATAGTGACTGGCATGTTAAGGAATAGAATGAATCTGTGTGGCGAAGTTCGCGGACCGCTGCTGCAACTGTCCGAACGTGTTACCGGCACTTCGTGATGTACGGATTTCCTCGAGGATACAGAAATTTGCTCATCCGCCAACCTTGTATCGCTAACCTTCAAAGAAAGGGCTTCATCTCCAGAACGTCGGCAAGAGTGAGTACCAATCGTTAAACAATGACAAAGGGAGTAGCGCCGCTTCCTGTCATAGTAAGTTTCGCGCACGTTATCTATACACATCTGTCCCGAATGGCAGGAAAAATTACGCCCACTCTATCACCGACGTATCAAGAATAAGCGAATGGACGCACAGTTGAATATATGCGCACTGTATACACACAATACATAACGGACTACACCTATGGCGCACCAATGGTCGAAGCTGAATGTTTCGTGACGGTCCACAAGAGTAAGCAAGTTACTAGCTGAAATATATATTTGCTACAAGGTATTACAATGTACAAAACAGCTACGTTTCAAGCCTTGTGCGCAGCAAGAACAAATCTATCGGATTCGGAACTGAGCACACCCGCGAGTGATTTGGCAGAAAATAATCAGATAGTGGCCGCACCGAGGAACTTCACTGAGTCAGAAACTGACAAGCCACTGCTTCAAAATATTTGCCGAATAAAAAACAAAGAGCAAAACACACTAATGCTGACTGAATTCATAATCGGAAAGCTTGGAATGCATATTTAGCCCCGCTTTTAGAAGAAGCACCATATACACTGCTTGCGCCGTTTGGACATAGCTTAATCAGCTCCGAAAGCGCTTTTGCATGTTCTCTGAAGCTGTGATCAAAGCTTCGTGTCGTCCACCTAGTCACCGTCTACGATATCTCCGAAAACAGAGGTTTTCTAAGCCGCGCCGGCGTCATACACTTCCATTGTAAACAAGGAGGCAACGGAGGCAGTTGAGGCAAGCAATGGACGCGTCACCACGTGATCAAATATGGCAGCGCCCACGGCATTGCCGCGAAAAGGGTCACTATCAGTTCGAAACCAGCAAAGCACTGCATGCAGCTTATATGAAAAAAGTTGTCGCAGTTTCACCTGAAAGGCGAAGCATCAATTGCGATAGCAAATTTGTAGAGAGCTATACGGAGTAATGATATTAGCTTTATCAGCTGTATAAACTTTGACATGCAGCAGCACCGGCAACACGCAGAACTGTTGTTGACGCCGTCGGCGTTTTGCCCGCGTTCGCTCAAAATGCGTGCGGCGTTGGTGACTGTTGCCGGAGCCTCTGATATAAATAGGCACTTGGTGCCGCAGTTAAACGTCGCCTCCCTTCCCTCCCCCTCCCCCACGGCCTCTCGCGCGTCGGAAGAAGGCGCGTTTGCTCTACATATATGGTGATTGTAAAGGAGGAAAGAGACGCCTACTTCTGCAGCCCTTAGGCGAGCACGGCGCAGAACGCGCGTTTGTTCTCCGCCGTGCGTTCACTCCCCGTGAAAGCGCGCGTCCCTCGCGCCCTTTCACTCGCACATACAGCGTTCGGCGGCGCGCGGCGACGATTTCATTTCCATTGACGTCATACGGAACCTCACGGCGACGGCGACGGCGACGCCGACGGCAGAAATCTGCTTTTGAGTGTCCATATAATTGCTATCGCAATAAAACGTAAAGGCCATGAAATGAATAAGTTGAGGACAAATATTTTGATGAATCTTTGTCATTCAAGAACCTTGTTTACATTTTTCTACATATGCAACGGCCAGGAAGAAACCTCAATGACGCTATCCCTCGTTGCAATCGATTGCGCAGGAGCAGCTGTAACTCGTCGTGTATTGTAATTACACCGAGATAATAATCGCAGCAGTGAGTACAAAAAGTTGTCGCAGTTTCACCTGAAAGGCGAAGCATCAATTGCGATAGCAAACTTGTAGAGAGCTATACGGAGTAATGATATTAGCTTTATCAGCTGTATAAACTTCGACATGCAGCAGCATCGGCAACACGCAGAACTGTTGTCGACGCCATCGGCGTTTTGCCCGCGTTCGCTCAAAATGCGTGCGGCGTTGGTGACTGTTGCCGGAGCCTCTGATATAAATAGGCACTGCGTGCCGCAGCTAAACGTCGCCTCCCTTCCCTCCCCCTCCCCCACGGCCTCTCGCTCGTCGGAAGAAGGCGCGTTTGCTCTACATACATGGTGATTGTGACGGAGAACAGAGACGCCTACTTCTGCAGCCCTTAAGCGAGAACGGCGCAGAACGCGCGTTTGTTCTCCGCCGTGCGTTCACTCCCCGTGAAAGACGCGCCCCTCGCGCCCTTTCACTCGACTATATTAAACTACTATAGAGGGAATCGTATTCTCTACCCACCGCCCCACAGAAAACTAAAGACTGAAGAGGCCACCGATCTGCGTAGGCTACAGACAGGCACCTTCGTCAGCTTACACAAACTACACAAGATACACCCCTCAGCCTTTAGAGACATGTGCCCATGGTGCGGGTCAACACCAACCCTGTACCACATAACATGGGAGTGTACATCACACAACATCGAACCTCACATACCAAATCCAAATAGAGATCAGTGGGAGGCACTGCTGGCCAGCTCAGACCTAGAGGACCAGATCCTCCTGGTCAGAAGAGCTAACAGGCTTGCGGAAGCCAGCGGAGCCCTGAAATAGGGGCCCCGACCATAGATATGCCTCGCATGAGGCCAGCTGAATAATTTATTTTACAATAAAGTTTATTCACTCACTCACTCGCACATACAGCGTTCGGCGCGCGGCAACGATTTCTTCTCCAAATGACGTCATACGGAACCTCACGGCGACGGCGACGGCGACGGCGACGGCGACGCCGACGGCAGAAATCTGCTTTTGAGTGTCCATATAATTGCTATCGCAATAAAAAGTTGTCGCAGTTTCACCTGAAAGGCGAAGCATCAATTGCGATAGCAAACTTGTAGAGAGCTATACGGAGTAATGATATTAGCTTTATCAGCTGTATAAACTTGCACATGCAGCAGCATCGGCAACACGCAGAACTGTTGTCGACGCCATCGGTGTTTTGCCCGCGTTCGCTCAAAATGCGTGCGGCGTTGGTGACTGTTGCCGGAGCCTCTGATATAAATAGGCACTGCGTGCCGCAGCTAAACGTCGCCTCCCTTCCCTCCCCCTCCTCATGGCCTCTCGCTCGTCGGAAGAAGGCGCGTTTGCTCTACATACATGGTGATTGTGAAGGAGAACAGAGACGCCTACTTCTGCAGCCCTTAAGCGAGCACGGCGCAGAACGCGCGTTTGTTCTCCGCCGTGCGTTCACTCCCCGTGAAAGACGCGCCCCTCGCGCCCTTTCACTCACACATACAGCGTTCGGCGCGCGGCGACGATTTCTTCTCCAAATGACGTCATACGGAATCTCACGGCGACGGCGACGGCGACGGCGACGCCGACGGCAGAAATCTGCGTTTGAGTGTCCATATAATTGCTATCGCAATAATAGGCACTGCGTGCCGCAGCTAAACGTCGCCTCCCTTCCCACCCCCTCCCCCATGGACTCTCGCTCGTCGGAAGAAGGCGCGTTTGCTCTACATACATGGTGATTGTGAAGGAGAACAGAGACGCCTACTTCTGCAGCCCTTAAGCGAGCACGGCGCAGAACGCGCGTTTGTTCTCCGCCGTGCGTTCACTCCCCGTGAAAGACGCGCCCCTCGCGCTTTTTCACTCGCACATACAGCGTTCGGCGCGCGGCGACGATTTCTTCTCCAAATGACGTCATACGGAACCTCACGGCGACGGCGACGGCGACGGCAGAAATCTGCTTTTGAGTGTCCATATAATTGCTATCGCAATAATAAAAAGTGGGGTTCTGCAAAATATATATTACAAATGCGAAGATAGAATGGAATATACAAATGCGAAGATACAACTCGCTAAAGGGCAAAAAAAGAGTCGCTGGAAACAAAGTTCACTGCTTGTATACACAAAACCTCGCAATAGGATATTTAAAAATACGTATCGGTCCCCAATAAATCTACGTATTTAAGCCAACGTCAGTGTATATAATGCGTCAAATAAGACAAATAAACATGTTGCTCAGTCACAGATAGTAACTTTGCGCACAGAAATACAGATGATCTAGGCAAGAACATAACTATGATCCCAGAAATCCTGATGGGGGCTGAAGCCCCATCAGCCCCCCCCCCCCCCCCTGGCTACGCGCCTGGCACCACCCTCTCTTTGTCGGCGTTCCAACCACTTGCGTGCCTAGTTTCCTGCCACTTTCCCGAGTCGGCGGCACCGTCGCGCGAGTATATAAGACAAGGTGCCGTTCTTCATTTTGAATTTCACTTCTCTTATCTCGGTGTAATGGGGAGGCCGCGTGTAGTGCGAACTCCCGGCGGCGATTGAATTGTCTCTGTTCGTGCCGTCTTTCTTAGTAGGCGCGTTGCTCCTCGGGAGTCCGTACTATGGGGCTCCTGCTTTGCCCAGGGGGCGCTGCGAAAATGGTGCTAAAGAGCGCCCTCTGTCCTGAACTGGGTAGTACCAAGCTCGGTCGTCTGCCTCGGTAAGCACGTCTACAATATGAACCCGCCGCTTTCGGTTGTGTTGTACCACGGCCTGCAGCGAATATAGGGCGCCGAATATTTCAGGGGTGGCACGCTGCGTAGAGGCAAGAAATTATGCAACGCCCAATACCTGTACGCCGTTCAAGAAATAAGCGGCGAAGGTTAAGCGCGGTGGTAATCGCAAGTGAAGCGAGTCGCGTACGAAGTTGAACTTCAGGTAAGGTTTGAACGCTGCTAGATTCAGGCGCACAAACACGAGGAAATGCTTGCTATAAATGAATTCACAGCAGCGATAAGCAGAAATCATGTGTACGGAACTATTCGAGCGCACGACGGTACGCGCCGCGACGGCAGCGGTCTGAATTCAGCATGCCGCGATGTGCGAACTGCTCAAGCGCACGATCGTATGCGCCGCGACGGCAGCGGTCTTTCAGCATGCCGCGAAACGGCGGGCCTCCTTCAATCTTTGTTGACTGCATATCGCTAGACAAGTAGTTAGGCCTGCGCTGTAGTAGCGGCCCTCTGTGCCTTTAGCAACTGATAAATAACTGATGGAATGAATATGAGCTCGCAGTAACGTACTACGTGCGAATCGCGCTGCAGCGCGAGCTCGTGCCCTGCTCGCTTGATGTAGCTTTTAATGACAGCGCTCGAACATCGATGTGCTGTAACCAATACTGCCTTGCTGCGCTGCCTCGACGTGCTGGCTTGAGGTCAAGGATGAGCACATTTAACTCTCAAATTTGTGCTGCTCATAGTGAGGTACTGAAGTTATCCAGCGCGCCCGACGCTCCGCTTCGTGAGGCCTTGAAAGAAAACGGTAGAATCTGATGTTGGGATCCAGGCCTTCTTGCTCGTGGCAGCTCACGACGCAGCAGTAACGATTCGAGGGTGAGCTAGGCCGACGCCGATCCCTTCTGCTTCCAGCATTACGTCCCACGGCACACGGAGAGTCCGTTTTCGTTAAACTATAGGCTACGGCCAGCTCGCAGCGTGGTCGGCGTGGTCTGGCAGAAGTGACGAGCCTTTTCGCACACGCAACAGGGCAGAAAAAAAGTGCGAATAGACGCAAAACTCGGGCTAGAAACGTGCTTCGCCACAGCTAGGGCTTAATACTACCCAAGCTGGTACTACCCAGATAACTTTTCTCGCCGCCACCACGCGCCGCTACTATACCTCAAACTCCAGCGCAAGACGCCCATACACGGCCTCCCCATACTGTGTCGTGTGCTAAACCGTTTCGCTGGTCATCCACCTTCAGATAGTAGAATGGCTCATGATTTTTGAATTAATTGATTTTTGTACAATAATAAAATCAATTAGAAACGTGTCCAATTCATTTTATTTTAATTCGGTAGCCTGGGATAATTAGATGTAGCAGGCAGGTCATAAAGCTTTGTATTCTTTTAGATAATTTATCTTTGCCCAACAAGAATTGCTGCTGGTATTGGTGCTTATTTCAGATATAGCGTAAATAAGTTCACATACGCACGAAGAAGACACGACAGACGCGGACGAGCGCTCGTCCGCGTCAGTCGTTTCTTCTTCGTGTGTATGCTTACTTATTTGCTCTATATCCGAGATTAACTGTGTTAAGCGAACTAGCCCAACAGAGCGTACTTCTGAGGTATTGGTGCTGTCCACTGTTCGTAGCTTTGCATTGGATGCGGCGCTGTGTGCCGATGTCCCGCTTGCCGGCGGGCATCGCAGCAGATAAACGACGTCAACTCTGACGTCCGTTCTGCCAGAGTCCGAGGAGGAAGCGCAGAAGTACAGCGACAGTACTGTCCCTGTAGATTCGCACCGTCGTGGTACAAGTGCCGTCTATTTGGTCGAGTGCGAATTTGACTGGTTTCAAGCTCCGACGTTGTGACGTCGTATGCCTCGTTTCTGCCGTGCTCATCCACTGCTCGGTTCGATAGCTCACCAGCGTTCAATTTCTCTACACTACTCGGGTAGACCGCAGGTTATTACCGCGCCACGCTGTTAGTGTTGACCACGCTGCGGCGTCATCGTCAGAGACGGTCGGTGTGCTCTAGCGTGTGGCTGGTATGCGCAGAAGTATACCCCTGCGTATACCAACGACGCGCTTGGAGGCGGTTATAACCACGTCCATGCTACGGTTAAATACAGCGTCGGATACTATGCCAGGTGCGCCTGTCACACAGTAAAGGTCTCCGATTATGTCTGGGATTACCTCAGCCAGCTTCCAATAAAAATGTGCTGAGTCATACCTCCTCAAATTTAAGCCTTCCAAGCTCTCCTGACTAAGTTGCTATGATAGCGAGTCCTCGCCCCGCGAGGACCTTCGACGAGCAAGGTCCGACATAGCCCACAGGGTAGCTTCACCCTTATCCTCATGTTCCAAAGAAGCCTACCATCCTCCTACCCTCTTCGGAACCCCGCACCGCTTTGCGGTACAACTGCTGCTACCCGTCGCGTTGGGATGCTGGTACAGCAGCCGGCGGTCTACAGTCGGACGCCAACGCCCGAGAGGGTCAAAATATCGACCTGCTACCGGGGTTTCCTCAAGCCTTACGGCCACAGAGGGCTCCAATCTTGAGACCCGTCGCCAACCATCGGGCTTCTCGTCGGCGAGTTGGCGACGCATCAACAACGTCATACTTAGGACAAGTTTTAAGACGCGAGAACGAAGATTCGACGCGCCTTGTACTGCTTTTCATGCAGTAGTTACTCATGGGTGCTGTTTGTATTTGTTAGTTGTGTTGTACAATATATCTATGTTTCTTGTATCTCGTTTTCATGATGTGTGCGGAGTGAATAAATGAAGGACAAAGACGACGACATGTAAGAGCGGCGCACGTGGCCAACTCAGCGAGAAGGAAGTGGTCGCTATAATGCGCGTGGGGTGTTCGCAGGAAGACGGCCACGGCCGCCTTCAGTACAGTGTCTCGGCGACACTTTTTCGCTATCCATTATAGTTTTCTTTGAACCTCGTTAGTAACGCCTGGTTTGCTTTGTGTGCCTTGCGTTTGGTTGTGTTCATGAGTGAAAGTACGTTTGCTGTGTGTGACATTCCGATCACTAGTTTGTGATGACAAATACCAAATGCACTCGTCCACCCATGCTGTCCTCGGGCACCTCACTCCGATGACTATACTCTTCCCGAAGGCGTACCAGTAGGTACGCCCGCCACCATAAAGATGCGAGTGTGTACGGGCGTGCAGAACAAACGCATCATACGCCAGCCACATCGTTTCGTAATGACACCACAAGTGACGTTCGTCTTGTCTACACTGCATTCCGTATATAGGTCTGGCGGGTTCACTACGCACAACCAAACACAGGGTCTTAGTTCCCGCTTTCCGGTTCGTTTGAGTCGCGCTCCTTGCCGCGCTTCCGGCGATGCTCATTCGCGCATGCCGCTCGCCTTCATTACACTCGCCGACACCGAAGTGAGCCAAGCGAGCTCTGTTTGCCTTTGCTGCTTTCAAGGTGGTTTCCAGCAATGGCTCATCGTATTCTAGCAACGTACTGTGCCGCGGGCTGGCTTCCAAGCCACGCGGATGAGGCATTGCCAACGAGCCGGCCTACAAAAGCACACGAACGGAACATTCATGTTTGAAGAGAGCCGACCGGGTGGACCCTGGGGCTCCATTCGATGGCCAGTGCGGTGCACGAGGTTTGCCTAGCAGCCCATATACGTGATCAAGGCGGGGTCGTCGTCTGCGCTGGATTTGGCACTGTTTACTTTCAGAGTTTGCTTCGTGAATTTCGTAGGCGGCTGGTGTGTTTTCCTGACTTTGGATCAATTACGAGCTGCGAAGACAGCGCCGATGTAGTTCTTCATCACGAAAGCGGTGCTGATGAAACTGCGATGAAAAGTTTTCCCTTTATTCATACACATTCAATCTGCAATTAACTTCCCTTTTGCAAACAAGAAAACTTGAAACACCCCTCACTAGAAATGTTGCAAAATAATAAGTTGCAATTCTCGTTCTACTCTTTTCGTGCAATTGTATAACCGCAACTGCATGGTAAGCAAAACTCGTGCTGCAAGCGATGGAATTTTACACACGAAATGTTTTCATTGGCCAAGTTGTTCAAAACGTTCTGACACCTAAAATTTATTCATACAAGTAAACATTCTACACAGATTTCCTAAAACTGTATCTGTACGATATAGGATGAGCCCAGTCCATGCAAAATGTTCAAGTGGCAAACTAGTTTGTTCTGACGCAACAAACCTGCCTTTGGGCATGAGAAGCTTCGAGAGATTGTCAAAACAAACCACAGAGTTAGGAGAGGCAATACATGTAGCGCTGCTGAGAAGCACCCACAAAGTTTAGGGCTCTCTTACGTAATAGCACGAGTATTTCGCGTAAGAAGTGAGGTGAATGATGCGATAAAAATTACTTTCTGCTCCATAATGCGGCTTCAAGACTTAAGAAACGTGAGGGTGCGTAGCCAGGCTGGAAAGCGACTTTTGCATCACCTGGGCACGTATTACCAAAACCCGCTTACGTTGGGATTGTACTGCGATATTAGCAAAGTCATGTTTGAGTCATATATGAGGCGTATAATGCATCGAGACACCTCTTTCGCGCTTCCTTAATTAAGAACACTCGGCGCCACCGAAATGCATTCCGCACCGGTGCATGCTAAGAATCGTTCGCTCTCTTGCCGCACACTCAGTAGCACGTGACACAAGTAGGCAAGTGCTTCCTTTAAGAGCGGCACCTACATAGTGCATTTGTGGCGCATGCTGCTAAATCGTCGGCTTGAGGAACCCGTGTTTCGATTACGCCTAGAATCGCAGAAATTTAAAGGACCTCTTTTGTAGCGAAAGCTACATTGGCCGCACCGCGAGCTGAGCTGTTGCCTAGTAACCGCTGCAGCTGGCAGCACCGCTCGCCGCGCAATCTGGCATGACGTCAGAGGAGGAGCTGGTGAAACCACGATGCAACAACAGAGGAGGAGCCGGCGTGGCATCGTATATATAGAAGGGGCGACTTGGTGAGATTCGGAGGCAGATATATAAAGTGAGTCGGAAATACTGAAAGAAGCCAGGCTTCGTCGTCGGAACGAAACCAAGAGGAGGCAGCGAGCCGAGGAGACGGAGGAAGAACGAGCCGCAAGCCTCGAGAATCGTCGTAAGTACGAAGCGGCTAGGCGAGTGGATTCAGACGAGGATAGCACCCTAAACGTGTTCAAGTCACTGGACGACAACCCCTTATCCTCCCGCCTCACCGACTATCGGGCCGTCTTTGTGGCAATTGAGAAATGACAAGATGAAGACTTTCAAAATAAATGCTTTACACTTTACAAATGTCTAGTCTTTAATGTAACCATAACTTAACGAGAGGTAACAACCAAACCTAATCACTCAGACGTACGAAGCAAAACGATAAAGATGTAACCGTAGAGGGAACCAAGCTAAACAATAAGATTAACCGTACCTCTCGCTACGCACACCCAGGCATAACTGAGTTAAGCCACAGCCAATTTTTGACAGCGAAGCTGTATATGGCTAGGCGAAACCAAAATCCGTCCATCCAATGTGCGCAGAAACTATCATCATCAGCAATGAATCGATCGTCGTTGTCTCCTTCCACACCTGGCTCATTGGCGCCCCTCGGCGCAAATGCACCGCCGTCTTCTTCAACAGCTGGCTCCGTTGCCGCTCATCATCTCAGCTTAGAATTTCACTTATCTTCTGTCGTCGTAATTGGGAGGCCGCGTTTACGGGGGTATGAGCCATTCATTGTCTTACGCGACGGACAGATTTAATTTTGAAGAATCGCAAGCGGCAATGCGACAACGGCGGACTGCAGGCACATACCGTCAGTGACGTCGTTCTCTCCGTCGCAGCCGAACGTGTGTGTGACCTTATTAAGAAACACAAAGACGTAACCGATAATTGAGAAAGACTTTAGTGAATCCTCGGGATTAACCCAGTGATAAACACGCGGGCCACAAGTTTCAGCTTCGCGTTTCAGCTTCGCGTTTCAGCTTCGCGGGAGTGCTTGGGCGGTGATTTCTTTTTCATTGCGACTCAAGCTGGCATCAAAGAGGTTCATTGAAGACCAGCACAGAACTCGTGGCACATGCTTAGTGCTCCAAGTTGGCGTTTCATTAAAAAAAAAAATTTAGTCAGTTCTACGCTTGTGAAATCTGACGAAACAGCGGAGCTCTGCAAGCGTGGGTGTATAACGCATGACGCTCGCCTTCGGACCATGAGTAATCATCATCATCATCAGCCTATATTTATGTCCACTGAAGGACAAAGTTCAATGACCCCTGTCTTGCGCTAGCTGATTCCAACTTGCGCCTGCAAATTTCCTAACTTCATCTGGCCGCCGTGGGAACGACCTAATCATCGCTCTGTGCCTGGAACGCTGCGCAGCACCACCACTCCATGTGGGCCATGAGGGCTGCCAGCTTACTTTGCGGCCACAGGACACGGCGGCATCGGAAACATGGGGACCACTCAAAATCCGTTTGTTTTCATTGTGCAGGTAAGACGGAATTCTGGTAAATGCTTTCGTTCCGATGACCGTTTTCTTTTGATGCTGCCGTGCGCTCGGCTGTGTGCTATGCTAAATGTACTCACTTATTCACTTAGGAAATTATTATTGCTTGGGGGAGATATACAACAAAATCCGGGTACAGATTTGGCGCAAATCGCTAAACACCTTAAGGAAATCCCTTCGGATATTAACGAAATCAAGGAAACCCGTCTGGTAGACATTGAGAAGAAATTAGATACAATTTCCGCTCTTGAAGAAAGGGTAACATCGTTTCAGGATCAGATTAACTGCATGCAAAACGTAATTCAAGCACCTGAAGCTAAAATAGATGACTTGGAAAAGCATAGTAGACGGTCACATTTGATCGTTTACGGCCTTCCAGAAAACGAAGACGAAACAAACACAGCACTTGAAACTGCGGTAAATAAAGGCATTTTTCAGGATGTCCTTGAACTTGACAGCGTTCAAATCAAGCGTATACATAGACTAGGCAAGCGACGACCTGACTTGACGAGACCTGTCATTCTCAAACTCTTAGATACAAGAAGTAAAAATGCAATACTGAAAAGCGGTTTTAAACTAAAGGGCACGAATCTTTCTATAGGTGAAGATTTTTCACAAAGAATTCGTGACATTAGAAAGAAATTGTGGGTTAGTGCGAAATTGAACCGCGACAAAAAAATAAGTTTCACTAGCATTCTATAAACTATATATTAACAACGTGCCTTTTATCTGGGACCATGGTTTGAATGGTAAAGTTCCGTTGCGAAAAAACGGCAATACGGGCACGAACCGCCCTATAACCAGACGCCACGCGCAGAAGCAAAGCAAAAGTTGAGATGCCAGGGTGATAATATGAGCCCTTACACTTCCTTTAAACACATACATCCATCTCTTAAAGTAACTCGTAATACCCGCGAAGCAACGAAACGTACGGATAAGAACTTAAGAATCTTAAATATAAATGCGAGAAACATTCTAATAAAAAGGATTCTATTGAGGCTACACTACCCGAATACGACCCACACATTACAGTAATCACTGAAACGTAGTTACGAAATGAAATAAATGATGGTTTAGTTTTTCCGCCGAGTTACAGTGTCTTTCGTAAGGACCGGACAAGTATGGGTGGAGGTGTTGCTATTCTTATCAAGCCCTCAATACAAGCGATTGTTTTAGCAGATGTCACTGAGCTTGAGTGTTTGTGCATTAAAATAACTTGTTGACAACACTGCTTTGTGCTATATGCATGCTACAGGCCACCAGACGCTGCGCCTGAATATTTTCTAAAATTGCAAGAACATATGATACAATTCCAGAATAAAAAAACTTTTTCTTATAGGTGATTTTAACTTACCAAATGTTGATTGGAAACTCGTTCAGGTAAGCCGCAAATCGAACAAGAATGCTATCTCCGTCTTTGACATCATGCTTACTCATGACCCAGTTCAAGTGGTCAGACAGCCTACTCGTGAACAAGGGTCGTCTCGTGCAATATTGGACTTAGTGTTTCTAAGCCGTGATTTTTATGAATATACTGTTTTAATTGAAAATGGCCTGTCCGATCATCATCTTGTAAGTGTTCCTATTCCTCTAGTCAACTGTGTCACTCTCAAACATGCAACCATACGAAGCTTCAAGGATTTTTCAAGATATAACGATGCCTCTATTGTAGAATACATGGAAAGTTGTTATACTGACTTTATCGAATATGAGGGTGATGTTGATGCGCTATGGAGCCGATTTACTGAAATGTGCCATCACTGCATAAACACTTTCGTACCGACCAAATGTAAAAAGATTGCTAAAAGCACATCCTGGATGACACGTAAAATTATCCATTTAAAACGCAAATTGAAACGACCGAGAAAGAGTAACCCACGATCCGCTGTTATTCATGACCTTAAAATAAATTTGGCACGCGCTTTACGCGAATGAAAGGCTTTTTACTTTAAAACAATCCTACCAAACTTTCTAAAAAATGATCCTACTAAGCTCTGGAACTTTCTAAGCGACTGCAAGAGGCAGGTATCACAGATCTTAGTTAACGGAAAAACAGTTACAGATCTGAAAGTTATTGCGAAGTATTTTAACACCTTCTTTCATAGCGTCTTTGCTAAGATAAGTCTTACTACGCCTCATCCAAGAGTGTTTCAACCCACTGACGTTGACTTCATATCATACTCTGGGGTTGTTTCAATGATTTTGAACTTGAACACAAAATCATCGTGTGGTCCAGACAACATACCTAATGTATTTCTTCACCGCTATGCAGAAATTATTGTTCATTTTGTCACTGTGCTGTTTCGATGCTCACTGTTAACTGCAAAACTACCTAGTGATTGGAAAAGGGCTCGTGTTGTTCCCATCTTCCCAGAAGGGCAACCATTTGCTCTTGCAAAATTACCGTCCTATCTCCTTAACATCACCAATTTCTAAAATGCTTGAACATGTAATATCTAAACGCATTGCGGAATTCCTTGAACAAAACTCTATACTAACTAACTTTCACCATGGCTTTAGAAAGGGTTATTCAACCGTAACTCAGTTAGTCACAGTGGTTCATTATCTTGAAGAAGCTCTGGAGAAGAATGGTCAAATGGACGTCATATTCCTCGATTTTAGTAAGGCATTTGACAAAGTTATTCATCACAAACTAATTACGAAACTTAAGGACATTAATATTTATTGCATGGATTGAAGACTACTTGACGGAACGTGCCCAGTTTGTTTCAGTAGATATAGGAACAATTCGAGCTTTCTTCCTGTAACACCAGGCGTGCCCCATCAGGGCAGTGTTCTGGGGCCATTGTTGTTTTTACTTTATGTAAATGCCATGGTTAACGTAGTGCTACCAGGAACTCAAATCAGACTATTCGCGGATGATTGTGTGCTTTTTCGTCAAGTTATTCGTACTAATGATCAACACAATTTGAATTTTAGTCTTAATGACATATTAAACTGGTGTAATGAACATGGTATGGCTCTAAACGTACAAAAACTGTTTATCTTTGTGTAACTCGTACAAAAACACCTCTTTACTTTACGTATAACCTTGGCTCCTCATCACTGCAACAGGTAACCAGCTACAAACATCTTGGCTTAACTGTAACTAATGACCTGTCTTGGAACCTACACATAGACAACATATGTTCTGCCGCCTTCCGTAAGTTGTGTTTTCTAAAGCATAAGCTTAGAAATTCTCCTTCTATCATTAAACTTCTCAGTTACTTTACGTATATAAGACCTAAACTAGAATACTCTTGTGTTGTGTGGGACCCCTTCACTAAATCTAACATAAAAAAACTTGAAGCCGTACAAAGAAAGGCAGGTAGGTTTGTTAAATCTAAATTTAAAAGTGCAAACTTAGTCTGAGCTCATGGCTGCTTAGAACATAGAAAAACTTGAACTACGACGACAAAAGAACCGCATCAACTTTCTTTACCTACTTCTTAATCATAAGTTAGCCCTTGACCCATATGCATATTTATCTCCTCTGTCCACTAGACACACACGACATCACCAAGCCCATTTCTTTAACCACGTATTTTGCTAAAACTAATGCTTTTTAGTTTTCCTTTTTCCCGCGGACTGTGTTAAAATGGAACCTGTCTAACTGATTTCAGCCAGTTTTCTGTAACTTAGAGCCTTGATACGTAATGTTAATTGGCATTTCCATTTGCGTAATTTTTTCCCATGTTACGTACTGTTAATTGGTGATACGTACTAATAATTGATGTTATGTTTCCATTTTGCGTAATATTTTCTTATGTTATCGTTTGTGTTTGTACGTTGATCCTACCACTTGTATCTGTCCTGCTTGGACCAATTCTTGGTCTTCAGCATGAAATAAATAATAAATAACTCCACCTAGTTTTCTGCAATCCTCGACTGCGTTTCCCTCCTCTTGGTATCAATGCCGTAACTCTAATGGCCCACCGGTTATTCATTCTACGCATTACATGGCCTGTCCAGCTCCATGTTCTCCTCCTAATGTCAAATAGAAGCTCTCTGATCCACACAGCTCTCTTCCTGTCTCTTAACGTTAGGCCTAACATTTTTCGTTCCATCGGTCTTGGTGCAGTCCTTAGCTTGTTCTCTAGATTCTTTGTTAACCTCCAAGTTTCTGCCCCATATGTTAGCACCGGTAGATTGCAATGATTGTACACTTTTCTTTTCAACGACAATTGTAAGTTCCCAGTCAGGATTTGGTAATGCCTGCCGTATGCCCTCCAGTCCAATTTTATTGTTCTGTAAGTTTCCTTGTCATGATCAGGGTCCCCTGTGAGTAACTGACCTAGATAAACGTACTCCTTTAAAGACTCTATATAGCTGCTGACTGGAGATCCTGAATTCTTGTTCACTTGCCAACCTATTGAACATTGTCTTCTGCATGTTCATCTTCAACCCCACTCTTTCACTTTCTCGGTTAAATTCCTCAATAATTTGTTGTAATTCGTCCCCATTGTTGCTGAATAGGACAATGTCATCTGCAAACCGAAGGCTGCTGAGATATTCCCCGTTAGTCCTCACTCCTAAGCGTACCCAGTCTAAGAGCTTGAATGCTTCTTATAAGCATGCAGTGAATAGCATTGGGGAGATTATGTCTCCTTGCCTGAACCCTTTCTTGATAGGTAACTTTCTACTTTTCTTGTGAAGAACCAAGTTTGCTGTGCAATGCTTGTAGATATTTGCCAAGATATTCTCGTATGCCTCCTGTACTCCTTGATTACGCAATGCCTCTATGACTGCTGGTATCTCTACTGAATCAAATGCCTTTTCATAATCTATGAAAGCCATATAGAGAGGTCGATTGTACTCCTCAGATATCCATGTCATCAATTACCTGATTGATGACATGGATATGATTCATCGTAGAATATTCCTTCATGAAGCTAGCCTGTTCACTTGGTTGGCTGAAGTCAAGTGTTACCCTGATTCCATTGGAAATTATTTTGGTGAATATTTTATACAATACTGAAAGCAAGATAACGGGTCTATAATTCTTCAATTTTTTAACGTCTGCCTTCTTGTGGATTACTATAATGTTGGTGTTCTTCCAGCTCTCTGGTACACTTGAAGTCGTGAGGAATTACGTATAAAGGGCCGCAAGCTTTTGGCACGTTCCTCATGAACACGTCTCCAACACCGCGCACATTCTTTGTGAACGCGGTCAAAACGCCGCCGCCGTCGACAATAGTTATGCACGTTGCTGGTGCTGCTACATGTCCAAGTTTATACAGCTCTTCAGAATTTTGAGAATGACAGCCCATAAACAAATGTCATGAAACAAAACACCGGCAGCGCATGCCTTTTATGTTAAATCTTCTCAGACTGAAATATACGTGCTGCCTTCCCGCTTTCCTCCTTTCGCGTGGGTGATTGAGTCGCCAGTTCCCCTTGCACCCGGTCGCAAGATGCGCAGTTGGTGCCGCAGCTAAACTACAGTGTACTAGAATGCCCTGGGTAGTGGAAAGAGCACGCGGCGCGGCCTATGGGAGAGCTGTTGCCACTTTTGTTAACCGCCGGGCGTGGTGGCACTGGCGTCAAAAAACCGAGGAGATCGCGGCCGCTGTAGCGCCTGTAGCATGTGTAGGTTCCTGTGAAGAGGTTGCGTGCGCTGTTTCTGCTTCTTTTACCGCGTTTCTGACAAGTTAGATTTTCGTGTGCTATCGCAAAATATCGCAAAATTTTGTACTAACGCACCTATTTATTTGGGGGACTTGTCAACGTATGCACTCACCTCATTCGCCTCGCAATTGTATAAATGCAGATTTCGATCGCAGGTAAAGCAGAGAGATAGACGGAACATTAGTGTGTGCCTCTACAGCAGCAGTGAATTGTTATTATTGCGATATCAATTATATGGAGACTCCAAAGCGGATTTCTGCCGTCGGCGTCGCCGTTGCCGTGAGGTTGCGTATGACGTCAACGGCGATGAAATCGTCGCCGTGTGCTGGACGCTGTATGTGCGAGTGAAAGGGCGCGAGGGACGCGCACTTTCACGGGGAGCGAACGCACGGCGCAGAACAAACGCGCGTTCTGCACCGTGCTGCCTGAAGGGCTGCAGAATTAAGCGCTCTTTCCTCCTTTCCATATAGACGTTTTCACGAGGGCGCTTCCGACGGTCTGGCGTGGAGAGTATACGTCAGTGTTGCCTGCTCGGTCTGGACTGTGAGCTTGCCTTGCGCTTGCATTGCGGAGTGGTAGCTTTCCTTCAATGCTTCCGTTTATTTTTGTCACGAATGACTTACGCTCGCAAATAATGGCATATATACTCATCAAAAGGCTTCAGGCCAGCAGTGTGCAGTTTATGGGTTCACAAACAACCTGCGGAAAATAACGATTTTGGGGACTAAGTGTGTCCACAACACAGCACTCCGCGAGACCACTGCCGCGATGTGGTATGTTCACGCTTCGCCGGTTTCCTGCATCACCTGAGGACTTGGCATTTCAGTCTAATGTGAACCAATGCACACATCAGTAAAATAACGCATTTTGGTAAACTCTTTTCGGCACATTTCCCAACAGGTTGCGAGAATTGTCAGCTCTTCGATGCAATATTTTCTCGTATTTAGTGGCAGAGGCTACATTTTTTATTCTTTCAAACACGACTTCATTCCAGTGCCTAATACGGGGGTCACACGGCGCACTTTTGATCGTTATCGAGCCCGACATGGGTCGAATTTCTTGGTCGCGATTGGCTTCTTTGCTCAATCTGCGGAAGGAAGCCAATCGCGGTCGAACATTCCGACGGTCTCTATCGCTATCAAAAGTGGCCGTGTGACACCGGTATAAGACAAATTGGAGCACTCTGCGAGAGAACTAGTCGGTAAATACACTTCGCAACGATCTGGAAAAATCGTGTCCTATGGAAGATGTATGCAGACCCTGTGTCCACCAAAACATTGTCTCTGCGTTCACACGCACCCTACGCGGCCCTGCCCATAAAGGTAATTAACTTCAACAGTGTGGTGCTGCATCGAGCTCACCCATCTTTGAGCGTTGTCTATGTGCTTGGGCAGCAAGAGCATGCAAAAAACGAACGTGTCAACCTCATCAGTGCGGCCTAGCGCCAGTGTTAAGAGTTTCCGGAACCGTAATGCGCTAACTGTGCGTGGCGTAGAAACGCGCTAAATGAGCCCGCGCAAGTAAGAACGTAAAAAAACGGTATTCGCATAGGTACGTGGACAATAGCATCATGCTTGCAAGAGTAACAGTCACAAAAAAAAAATTATTCCCACAGTCGATCAAGTGAAATACTTGCGTACGTGCAGAGACTGCTTCGCTGATCACTAAGCGCTTTTCGCTCACGGTCAGTAGTGGTTTACAGTCATATGCGTATGTATTTATTCGACAACTGTTAAGACTCGACATTACTTTATTATGAACATAGCACAGTGAGACGGCGTAAGGGAAACAAGCGAAAGAGCAGAGATGGCCCCAACGCTGCAATGTTATTGGCTTATTTCGCTTCAGAGATAGTGCACACGAACAATTCTTGCCGTACGCGATATCTTCAATACAAACTTCGTGTACGATCTGCGTTAAGGTTCAGCGTGAGCGAAGCTTGTTCCAAATTCAGACATTCGAAAGAAAAGTCATTCCAGGTAAACAAACATAAAAAATAGGTAAACAAATATATCTTTATAACAAGTCCTGTTATATTCCCTGTTGGGATTGACAGTATGCATAAATAAATAAATACTAAATACTAAAAATAAAAATCTAGCACCTGGGCTGTATCAGTCGCGCTGGCATCTGTGATCACCGCCGCGAGTCGTTTCGCTGCAGGTACCGCGCTGCTTGATCGCCACGCTTTATGCTTTGACATTTGGTTATAAGCACCCTGCACTGCACCAGATCCAATAAATTTTGCATGATTGAGCTGTTCTGTTGCGTCGGAAGCGTATGGAGTAACCACCGCAAATCTACCAACCACTGACACGCGTCGTCGAGCCGCCGGCGCCTGGTTCTAAAGCATTGCCCGACAGCTACGTAGGCGCCTGCTTTCGCTAAATGAGGCAACCCTCAATCGCGAAACGTAATGGTGATCAGATTCAATCGACGATACGGTCACATGTGCCCAGCAATAACAATGAAATATACCGCTGATTAGCACGCCAGGTCTCGACGAAGCAGACGCGGCTGCCGCCGCTACCGACGAAGAAACACCACATCCACTGGCTGGGCTTGCTGTTGTCATGGCACACTACACTGAGCGCGCACGCGAGCACGTGAAACATGTAACAAGTCCAGCGGCACAAGACGAGCGAAGCGGAAAAAAACAATCGAAATAATACGCCGCGAAGATCACGCAACCGAAGTCCGGCCGGCCTGCTCTCGCAAGGCGCACAGTCCAAAATGGCGGAGACGCTACACGTCGCCCGTGTCGGCCAATGGCGCTGCTCAAACGTCGGTTTGTGAAAAGGTCTATATAGAGAGCAAACGCGACTTCTTCCATCGCGCGAAAGGCCGGAAGGGGGAGGGGAGGCGACGTTTAGCTGCGGCACCAAATGCGTATTTATATAAAAACGTTGCGAGGCGAGAAGGTGGGTAAGATTTCCGACGCAGCTCGACGAGTGTCCCATTCTGATCTCGCCGAAAACCTCCGAGCCGCCCCCAGAGGCACCGGCAACAGTCACCAACGCCACGCGCGTTCGGTGCGAACGCGGGCAAAACGCCGACAGCGTCGATAACAGTTCTGCGCGTTGCTGGTGCTGCTGCATGTCCAAGTTTATACAGCTGATAAAACTACTATCCTTACTCCGTATAGCTCTCTACTAATGTGCTATCGCAATCGATGCTTCGCCTTTCGGGTGAAACTGCGACAAATTTTTTTTTCGTTCGGCAAGTTATCTTTAGCGTTGACACTTAAATGCTTTTATGGCAGCAGAGAATGCTTTTTCTTTTGCTGCCCTTCGAGATTAGTGTAATGACATGGTTCCACCCAGATAACACACAAGAGTGAAGGGTGAGTGATATCGAGGCAGTGAAATATTTGACAGACATAATATTTTTGTTTTCTACTTCTTTTCTATGCTGCGATAATGGCATCCACGTGGTTCCCATGCCGCATGGTCTAATGTTGTCCGCATAGGCCGATTTATAAATGAAACAAAGTCATATAATCAGTGAATGTTGCATTAAGCGAATTTTGAAGTGCCTGAATTTTAGCATTGCGTCGATTAGCGCACTTCATATGTCTTCGTATTGGTGGCGAGGTGGGGGGGGGGGGGGTGCCTGTCTTACTATTACGAAATTCAAAAGCTTTAGAGTCTAAGTGACTGCCAGCTCCATGTATTTCGCATGTCATATTGCGGTGACAAGCAATATACCATCTCTGAAGACAAGCCACACTCGGAAACGTCAACGGTGTGCGACTACCTGTCTGCACTTCATTGTCAGTCTGTGATTTTAACCGCGCCAGGTCCCAGAAGCGGGAAACTGCTAACTACCTAAAGCTAAGCCGCTGCACTTGAGCGTGTTTGCTTGTTTTGTAGCCGTTAGCTACACTGGCCTAGCCAAGCCCGTTTCGCGCGGCACATCAAGAGCCGTGCTGCGCATGCGTAAGGATCAGTGATGTCACACGGCTTGCGCACCGGAGCCACCGGAGCCGGCACCTCTCGCGCACTCCGCCGCCGCCGCGCGCGACTCACCGCCGCCTGTCTGCGCATTCCAGAGTGACGTCGTAGCCGTGGTAGACGCACTGGCGCCGGCGCGCGCTCGCTGTGCAGTCGCCGTATGACACTGCGCTGGAGCCGCTGCTCTTCTGACTGGCATTTGCCAGTGTGGTATAGCCATGGAGAAGGAGAGCGCAAATGCTGCTCAACAGCGCAGAAGAACGGAGAAGCTTGACTCATCGGATCCCGAAGTAGTTGCCTGGCAATTAGCGGTTGAGCGTAGGAGGAATGAACAGAAGAAGACTATATACATGTGCCACATAATACGTATACCGCGTGTGTGTCATTGGAGCAGCAGTAAGCATGACAATCAAGCTAATCCTTGACAATCTAGACAACCAGGAAAGCTAAGAATAATCAGCTGAACCTTTGCTAACGCTACGTATATCCTGGCATAGCCGAGCTAAGCCACTGCAACTTTTTTTTTCAGTGAACCTTATTCCGTTCCTTTAAGCTTTCGCGTAAACAGTTTACGCACACCAGCTTTGAACATACTGTGTTGTGATTATACCTGATGCCCTTGTCTTGAACCAATTATTTTAAATAAACAGTTGGTGTGTAAGAAATGTTCTTTCTTCAATTTTGTATTTATATGCTTCAGTATTAAATGAAATGACAGCTTCGTCTTGTGTTTGAGGAACAAGACATAATCGTAACAAAAGAGCAGAGGGTGGCCACTCCAGGGACCGGATACTCCAAAACATTACCCGTCGTGGTGGCGTAGGGGCTTTGGTGTTGCGCTTCTAAGCCCGAAGTAGCGGGATCGAATAGCGGCCGCGGCGGCCGCCTTTCGATGGAGGCGAAATGCAAAAAACCCGTGTACCGTTCATTGGGTGCACGTTAAAGAACCCCAGGTGGTCTAAATTACACCCGAAGTCCCCACTACGGCGTGCCTCATAATCATATCGTCGTTTTGGCACGTAGAACCCCAGAATTTAATTTAAATTTTACTCCGAAACATCGAAAAAAAAGAAAAAACCGCGCAGCACACCTGGAATTGACATTACATCAGTAAAACCAAAACATAATAGCTGCACTTAACATTGGAGCAGTTCGCACGTTTTCACTGCATTATTGGCGATGCTGTCTGTTAGTGCCGCAAGAGCGCGTGCCTGTGACTAAGAGAACTGAGGGGAGTACGAAGTGCCCGGAGCGTGCACACGGAACGTGCTGTTTGCATCTCACAGGGGCTGCTCGTACTAGCACGCCAGTAAAATGACACAGACGTCGCCATTCCGCGCAAGTTATCCTAAGACGACTTCTTACTGAAGTAAACGCGAAGCTTCACGCACTTCGCGCCTTGGTGCCGTCTGCTCAGCTGAGGTAATCTGAAGAAAGCTTACCCTGCTGAAGTCATGTACCTTTGATTAATTCGCTCACAAGCAAGCAATAGCATTTGGAGCGCGAGTACCAAGCATACCTGCAGTAATAACAAAAGAAAGCTTCCGCCCGCTTGCGGCTGCCTGACGGCTTTCAGTCGCTTGTCGGTGTTCGGTTAGGAGCCGCTGGCGCCACCTGGTGGCGTTAAGATCAAGTGCCTCACGCGCTGCCCGCCGCTCTTTCCACTACCCAAGTCACGGAGTGACCCAAGTATTCCAGTTCACTGTAGCTAAACGTCGCTTCCCCTCCCTCCCTCCCGTCCCCCAACGGCCTTACGCGCGACGGAAGAAGTCGCGTTTGCTCTCCGAGGGGCGTTCGCTTCCCGTTAAAGCGCGCGTCCCTCGCGCGTCTCTCTGCCTGGACTGAGACCCTTTTGACGGACGTCCGGGCTGCCAAATACACACTCCCTGCAGCACCACACTCCACCATGCCAGACAGCCGTCTACTGCACCTTTGGGAGGCCTATAACACTGTCCACCACCGGTGGCAGGCTCAGAAACACAATCGCCGCCTGCGCCGCCGTTTGGCCCGGCTCGCGTCGGACATGGAGGAGCACTGCTCCTCTCTTCTTCGACAACAGTGGGGCCAGACCTGCGACCGCATGGCTGGCAACACTGACTTTCTGGCGGCCCTCCGGGACCGCTACCTCTGCACCGACCCCCTTACAACTCTTCCCGCCTACACCGGTTCCCCCAAGCCCGACCTTGAAGCGGACATCTCCCTGCGAGAGGTTCGTGCGGCGCTACTCACGCTCCGCACCACCTCGGCCGCATCACTAACCGCATCACTAACAAGGCACTCCGAAACCTAGATACCCCCTCCCTCGAAGCCCTTACTGACCTTCTCAATACGCATTGGCAGGCTGGTACTCTTCCTTCCTCCTGGACCCATGCACGTGTCTCTTTCATCCCCGAACCCGGTAAACCTATTGCCCTCGAGCACCTCCGCCCCATCTCTCTCACCTCCTGTCTCGGCAAGCTGTCCGAGCACGTCATCCTGGCCCGCCTCCAGACCTATCTGGATCATCATGACCTATATCCGGACTCTACGTTCGGCTTTCGTCCCCAGTTATCCACCCAGGATGTCATGCTCCAGCTCTCCGAGGATGTCCTACACCCCTCCCACCACCAACGCGCTCGAGCTATCTTGGCGCTGGACCTTACCAAAGCATTCGACAATGTACACCACACCGCCATTCTGGACGCTCTCTCCTCCCTTCATGTCGGACCCTGTGTCCATGCTTACGTCACCGCTTTCCTCGCCCACCGCACAGCCGAAATCTCGTACGGCCCACTTTCTTCTTCTTTCTCCCTTGGCAACCAGGGTACTCCTCGAGGCTCTGTCTTATCCCCTCTTCTATTTAACGTCCCCCTCTTCCCGCTGGCACGTGCTCTACGCACTATCCCAGCTCTGTCTCATGCTTTCTACGCCGATCACATCACCCTATGGGTGACCACCGGCAATCTTGGCGACATGGAGACCACTCTCCAGGCGGGCGTGGACGCGCTGGCGAATCACGCCCGGTCTGTTGGATTGAGCTGCTCTCCGGCCAAATCGGAGCTTTTGCTCCCTCTGCTTGCGGGGTGGCCCCCTTGTCGCCTTCTCCACTCACCGTCTCCCTTGACGGCACACCCCTTCCCTTCGTTTCTACCCTCCGCAACCTCGGGCTCTTTCTTCAGTCCAATGGCAAGCACACCACCCTCATCACTCGACTCACAAACAGTGTATATACGCCGCATTGCCGCATTGCCAACAATCACCAAGGCATGCGCGACACGACCTCCGCCGCCTAGTCCAGGCCTGTGTTCTCAGCCGCTTCATCTATTCTCTTCCGTATAATTTCCTTTCACGCACCGAGGAAGACAAAGTCAACAGCCTCATTCGCTAGGTGCATAAGTCGGCCCTATCTCTTCCCCCATCTACTTCAACGGCTCGATTACTGTCGATGGGCGTCCACAACTCCCTTACGGAGCTGACGGAGGCCCATCGCACGGCCCAGCTCCTCCGTCTCTCCCGCACTAGACCTGGTCGCGCAATTCTCTCTACCCTTAAACTCTCCCCTCTTACCACTCTTCCCACCTCTCTACCCATTCCTTTCCACGTCTACTCCCTCCTAACCGTTAGTCCCCTCCCTAAGAATATGCACCCTGAACACCACCCCTCCCGTAGAGCCTCCGCGCTCTGGCGTCAGTACGAACGGCAACCTGCCGTGGCTTATGTGGATGCTGCCCCATACCCCCACTTCCCAGCCCATGCCCTTGCAGTCACTGACAACTCTTTCCGACCCACTCTTACTGCCTCAGTATACACTTTGACCTCTGTCGAGGCTGAAGAGCTATTGAAGGGCGTGATGGCAGCTATTGCCCTCGCCATCACGCAAACCTCCGCGGAATACATTTTCAGTGACTCCAAGCCTGCAATCTACAACTACGCGGTTGGACGGGTGGCACCCCCGGCATCCGGTATCTTGCGTTCCGACACTGTTTTCTCTCGCCCAATCCAACTCATCCGGATGCCCGCTCACGCGGCCCGTCCTGGCAACGAGGCGGCCAATTCCATCGCTCGCGATTCGACTGAACGAGCAAGCCCGCCCCCGCCGGGAATGGATACGCGCGACGCGCTCCTCACGTACCACGATATCACCTTTGGCGCTTGCGTTCCACTTCGCGATTTCAACGTGGACGTTTCGTCGCAGCCAAAGCCAAAGTGCCGCTCGAGAAACTCCCGCCGAAAGCTGGCGTCGGCCCCGGCGAACGCGTTCCCGCAATCGCCACGTTGACGTTGCTCTGCCCGCAACACCGTCTCGATCCCCGGCTCACCGTTGTCGCATGCGTTCGATATCTCGAATTAGCTCGGCGTCGTGGTTAGCAGCATCCACCCGCCATTGGCGCTTGCGTTCCACTAGAAACACAAACCATAGCCTCCTATATATATATATATATATATATATATATATATATATATATATATATATAGGAGGCTATGCACAAACTTGTAACCAATAATTGAGAAACGCTGCAATACAGCGTCGAGATAACCCACTGCTAAACACCGGGGCCGCACAGTTCAGCTTCGCTGGTTGACCTCTGTACGGAGTGCTTGGGCGGTGTTTTTTTCTACACGCGGACACGACCATCGGAGACAGCCCTTAACAGCTTCGCTGTAAAAAAACAATCTAGCTTGAAAGTGCGTTTGAAAGCAAGAACATGTCCAACAGTAAAAAAAAAAAAAAAAAAAAAAAAAATTGTTTCTTGCAAACAAAGAATGTCGCAATTTTTAGCGCGGGCCACACTGATAATTTTGGCTTGTTTTAGAGGACTTAGGAAACCCTGTGAATTTAATGAAATAATATTCAGGGCGTGTTGTTCAAGTCGGCGCCTCGGCAACAAGTCCAGGGGGATACACTGCTCACGTCACAAAGCACACTTGGACCCTCCAAAAGAAGGCCGAACTTTCTTGGGTCGCTGTAAGTCGGCGCGACGATCCGGGGCGCCGTACGAGTCAGAGGCTGACGTGTGGGCACGCTTTATTTCTCGTGGGGCCGCCATTTCAACGTAGAATCCATCCAGGCTTGGTGAGAGTCCAACGCTACTCCGAGGCTGAAGCTGTCTGATGATGTTGTTGGTAGCGGTGCAGGATTAATGTCATCGCTGCCGACAACGGGCTCATTCAGACGCAACGGCGCAATGGCTTTTGCAGAAGAGCCACATATCGGATGCGGCGTTGTAGGAGACGCAGTTGAGGCGGGTGAAGCCACAGCAGATTTCGTGGGTGTATCGGGCGAAGAAATTGCAGAGCCAGGCGTGTTAACAATGTCTAAAACCTCGGTGCGATCAGGATTGATGATAGCAGCCGAAGTGGAGGCGATATCGGCCACAGCATGCGCCTCCTTTGCTTCTTGGGAGGCCATGCAGCGAACATGACGTGTCGCGATCGGCCACGCCATCAATAGCACGGCCTTCTTTTTCGGTCGAGAAGGCCGGCGAACATGACGTGTTGCGATTGCCCGAGTTGCTTGTTTGGCCTTTGTCATTTGCCGACGCTAGTTGATGCGGTTTTGAGGCAATTTATTTGGCCTCGGCGTCACGCGCAGTTGCGACCGCAGCAGACACCGGCGGTAAGGGGGGAAAGGCTCCAGCAGCAGCGTCTGAGTATGAGCGCCACAAAGGGCGCACGACCGTAGGATCGCAACGCCGACAATAACGGTCGCATCCTTCGCTTTCGTGGCCATGAATGCCACAACGGCCACAGAACGCTGCGATGCACTGTGCACGGTCGCTGGAGCCGCACCAACGAACAAACGCGCTGCAAACCGCGGTAGTCAAACGTCACACGGTGACCAGAGACACGCAGATAATTGGGAACAGGGGTTTTGGTGCTCATCTCTATCCGAACGAAGCGGGTGCCCGTGAGCACGCCACGTCGTCCGTTCATAAGACCAGCGTTGACAGACAGTACCTTGCCGTCGTGGTAAAGTGCCTGGACGAGGACTTCGTTCGAAACGAAGGACGCCAAGAAGAGGCAGGTGACCTGCGGGCCGACGGGAACGACAGGACAACGCTCTCAACCGATGACAAGGCAGTCAGCATCGACGATTAAAGTCATGTAAGCAATGCTCTTGACGGTGACTTGGAAGTTGAGGCCTACCATGTGTTGAACGCAGAGGCCAACTATTGAGGCCGCCGCGTCGACGACGGTCTCGGGACCATTCCCCGTAGGGACAACAATGTCGAAGACTTGGGCCTTCGAGGGAGTCCACGGCACTGTAGACGCCATGGCGTGAGAGATGGACGTCCCTGACGTGAAACACGCAGGGACGTCAACAGAAACTGTCACTTCTTCCTCTTCCGTACACGATGACGACTCGGTGAAGTAACTCACTCGTCATCGAGTCATAGTCATCGTCAATGAGTCGTCATCGTGTAGTACTTTACTTACTACACCGACCCGGCATCATGTTTTATCTATATGCAAATGCTCACGCAACAATTCTGATGGTGCGGTGGTCACCATGGTCACCGTGTTAAGATAGAGTTAATTCAGGCACTCCAACCCTCGAGATTATGTGGAAGTCGAACCTACCACCTTTGGCGTTTAGACGTAGTATAATTAAGACACAGTTAAATAACATAGATTAATTAAGGCACTCGAACCCACGACCTTTGGTGTTAATCAGGGTGAGGTTAATTAATGCACAGTTAATGAAGGTATCGTCAATTAGGGCACTCAAACCCGCGACCTTTGTTCATAAAAAAGAAATTGGAGAAGCTTGCAAAGGCGCACAATGCTTAACGGACAGCGGAGCTGATGGGCATCTAGGTAGTCAGGGCCTTTGCTAAGAATTTGCTAATTTTTCATAAACCTTTCCGAAGTTTTGACAAATTATATCAAGCTTTTGATCGTATTACAAGTTTTTTTATCGAGGTTCTGCTATGCAATGCTCGGCTCGTCGATCGCATTCTCGCCTGGCCGCGCGACGCGATTCCGGGTAAGCGGCCTCCTCCTCGGGAGTGCGGAACTTCCTCGCTGCCACTGCACACAAGCCGTTTATATCACCGCTGACGTCACAGTCAAGCCCCACCCGCCCCACGGAACGTCATGATTAAGCTCTGCTGTGCGCTGCGCGCAGTGTCTAGGCAGGTGGGCGGAGCTTGGCGGAGGCCTAGCGAAGGGGCGCGGAGTCTTGCGAAGCCATGTACAACTGTGTCAGCTGTTGCTAGGCAACGCAGATGGCGTCATTGCTCAGCGAGGTTACGGACTAACGGTCGGTTTAAACAGCTCCGCTGTTAACACCTTCGCTAGTTCACAGGGGTGTGCCATTGCACTTGGACCCCTTCTGCACTACCGCCAGGATCGGCCCACATTTTTGCAATCAGCCGACACATTACGCGCGGCTTAAACAGCTCCGCTGTTAAAACAAGTATAAGAAGTAACAACGCATTCGCACGAGAATGTCAAGTAATTTAATGAATGTCTCTTGAGCGCGCAGGCTTTCGCCTTCACCCTCTTTGGCGTATGCTAAAGTGACTTTGTGTTGCTATTGCAAATACAATTCGTAGTCATACACATGAGACAGGCAGACAAGGAAAACTCGATTATTCGTCTTCTTCTTGAACTATGCTCCAGGTTCTGTTTATCGCCCTCTGCGCAGGCTACAGCCCCGCATTCCATAATTGGGCAATGATCTGCGAGGTGAAATGAAGCCGCACGATATTGAAGAGGCATACAGCAGGCTTCGGAAACCAGATATGCCGTACTGCTGCGATGTGTCGCCTGGCCCTTTCTTGCCCGATTTTACTTCACTTTCGATAGATAACTGGCAGGTTGGCAAATGCCCGAGCAGCAGATGCAGCCTGCATCTGACAGGGCTGCGGCATCAAAAAGTACGGATGAAACGGGTTCCTGCCGTCGACGTCCGTCATATCACATAAAGTATCTAGGTTGCGTTATTGTGTAGGCAGGTGGCACTGTACCAATAGTTCACTTTTATCTGTTTTGCTCACTACGTTATGGTCGGCGATGTACAAAACCAAGTAGACAGAGAGGTGCAAGACCACTCGTCTTGCCGCTGAAGCAGCAACGCCGTTTCCATCGACAAAACAGAAAAAAAAAAGACTTTTAGGAAAGGCAAGGACGTGACAGGGGTGTAAAATGGAGGACAAGCTAGCAAAAACGCGGAGCACTGACAGCTTTAATTTTTTTGCTTTCTTGTTGTAACCCGCTTTATTCGCACTTCCCACGTCTTTCGCCAAAAGCGTGAAAGGAAAGCGAAAAGCCAGTGACGGCGGTGATGTACGTTGCCCCGAAGGTAGCATTAGAACGCTCCGCGCCACTTGAAACTGGGGTCACAACGACGCACTGTGGCCGCTGATAACCGGATATCGGCAAAGAAATCGGAGTAAAATGCGTGACGGCGCAACAAAGAGGCGCCGACACAAAGTGTAAAAAGTCGAATATCACTGAAAACTCAAGAATTCTGCGTGACAAGAGTAGTGTGCCATCTGAAACTCTCACCGCATTACGGGTGGGAAGACAGGTCGTACACCAGACACTCCCCGAATGGCTGCAACATTACTGTAGCCGTTGCTGAAAGCAGGATTTCCTTTCTCTTGGTCATATTTGTGATCTGCTGTGCCTACGCGTTTGGAGTAAAATCTCGGTCGTGGGTGCTCGGCACAAACACCGAAAAGAATTCGCACATCTACAGAAAGAGTGCGCCCGGTGGCTCTCACGAGAACGGTTCTCGCCAAGAAAATCTTCTGGACGTGCTCATCTCGCGAAACGATCGGAGACGGCACGGAGTGAGACGCGAAAAAATGAAAATGTAGCGGACAGAGTAGACTGAGACCTTTACGGTTTCATGAAAATATTTGCTGTAGATCACGCTATATGCGGATAGACATTTATGCATTTCCCCTCGCTTTGCTCACCCGTCGTGGTTGCTTAGTGGCTATGGTGTTGGGCTTCTAAGCACGTGGTCGCGGGATCGAATCCCGGCCACGGCGGCCGCATTTCGATGGGGGCGAAATGCGAAAACACCCGTGTACTGAGATTTAGGTGCACGTTAAAGAACCCCAGCTGGTCCAAATCATTCCGGAGTCCCCCACCACGGCATGCCTCATAATCAGATCGTGGTTTTGGCACGTAAAAACCCATAGTTTAATTATTATTATTATTTTTTGCTTTGCTCGTCAGGGCGGCTTCACTGTACTCTTCGACTTCCTTCTAGAACCGACTATGACCCCGTGTTTTATACTGTTGCCTACTTCGCATCTGACTTAACCTTTCAAAGAGAATGCCGACGAGCATATCAGAAGTTTGTCAGCGCTTCTAGAGGCTTCATTCACCTACACAGCTTCTCCTCTCACCAAAACACGAAGTACGGTAATTTGGGTGTATCATTACTGACTGATAACATATTTTGCAAAGATTCATTAGATGATCGGGACCGACGTCGTTATGGGGGCTGCAGTACACAAAATCTGCTTTTTGACAGCCATAAGGAAAGCAGCAGCTTTCACTGCCACTCGCTAGCTCGCCTTGTTGCACGGCTCAACAGAATGGGTTGGTGATTCGTCGTGTATGTGCGGAATACAACCTCTAAACTAATATTTATGAGCACTTACGGAATTTATACAGCGACTTTCTTCCGAACTCACAGACAAGTTGTCTTATCCAATGGTTGAAAATGACGACGCCTTTAGCATCGTTGAAGCTGCGGAGAGGACATACATTTATTCACACGAAAGTGTTTTATCCCGAGTTTCACGACTGATTTCCGGCAACGGATGTGATAGTCGCCATGTAGGAGCGGTGAAGCGAAGTACTGCATTGTGACACTAACGAGCGCCGACAGGGAGCGCTTCGGTAGTCACAGCACAGCGGAGGGTTCAACGCGGTGTAGCCATAGAATAAACAACCAAGCATATCCTCGTGCATAGTTTCAACAATAATTATACAATAAATAATCATACAATAAAAACATTATCATTATTGTCCGACGGCAGGATTCGAACACAGGAAGAGAAGCCCGATGTGACATCAAGTGACATCAAGAGGCCAAACGGGGATAACATGAACGATGCGGGAAAAATACAAACATTGGAGTGTCATGCTACCAGAGTTATTAAGGCGAGAAACTGGGCGGAAAGCGCCAGCTTAGATTATGTGAAAACTACCTGCGGATGGTCGCGTCAATTTCTCTTAACATTGAGCGTTTCTTGCGTGTTTGCTTACTGCATTTGCTGACTATATATACAATTCTTTCGAGCTGACTAGTTGGCTTAACTCTATTGACTGTCATTTCTGTTAAGTGTATGAGCTTGTTTAAGTAGTAGGTGTCCCTTCCTTTCAAGTACCCATTTCGTGTTGGGCTACTTAGTGCCGTCAAACAGGTCACAGTGAGATTTGTTGACTGTAACAGAAAAACGTCCGTATTCATTTATCAAATTTTATCATTATTTCGCAGATATTTTTTCGTGCGCATTCTGGTAAATCCAAAACGAGGGAAGCGAAAAAAAAGAAAGACCAGCCCAGCTACAATACCGGCTTTGAAAAAGACAGCATGAGACGCGATACTCAAGTCAGACAAATTGGTCACTTTCGAGAAAAGGGGCTCAACGCGACGAAGCGAGCAGTCGGGTCATCCTAGAGACAAACTGCGAGGTGCTCAAAAGAAATCGCCAGCTCAACATGAAAGGTCACAGAGAAGTGGATCTCTACGACCACGCCGATGACGATGGCGAGTGCGCCCCGATCGAAATCGCACGCCGCGCCTGTCGATGCAGCGATTCCGTTCGTGCAGGCGGACAGCGGTCGTTGGCAGGGGTGCCTTTGCTCAAACGAACAACACCGTTCATAACTTGACGGCCGTCGTGGTAATTTGTTCCGCTCCAACAGTAGAATATTTTGAAAGCTGAGCGTAGACACGCGCATGAGCACTACCGTCCTCGCAAGTGTGATCGTAATTGGACTCGAGGCTACTGAAGCGATCGTCACGAATTAGTTTCTATTAATTCACACACATATATTGAACTCGCAGTAATTTCTGGCCTAACCGAGGGTTTCGCTCTTAAAATTCTTGCTTTTCTTGTTTCTATACCTGCATAATTTTTGCCAAGGTGTCGCATTCGGCTTCCATTGTTTCATTTTGCAGATGATTGTTTGCTTGCATCGAGTCGTAGCGAATCGGTCCGACTTACACGCACTGCACGGCGAACTTTTCAAGAATGCTGTAATTTTACTAATACCCTGAACATTTCTGAGACATGATTCATTTATTTTCATTGCGGACCGTAGCCATGTCATTTCTTTATATTAAGACGTCTCTGTTGGCACGACGTTTATTCGGCCCGAGTACTCGGGAGCGAACCAGCAAAGGCACACCCCCGATGATGATGAGCACACATAACTGAAGATGCGGATCGAGCAACGCAAAATGATGATGATAATATACAGATGAAGAAGACGTGCGTAATAAACGCCCACACTAATTTCCCCCAAGTGGAAGCGGCCATCCTGGCCGCAGGTCAAGGATACGAAGAACGCCGCGTGGAGGGTTTCATGCGGGAGACATGAACGACCTCGGTGCTGCGACAACGGCGGTCTGTGGCGGCGACAACAGGAGTCACGCGATAATTGACGGGCGATGTCTGCTCCAGGACTATAATGGGCCCGATGAATCGCGGCTGGAACTTGTCGCACAAACCAGGCGTGCGAAGGGGCGTCAATAGAAGTATTTCCTCATCAGGTCGGAAAGACACAACGCGATGGAAGCTGTCGTAAATGATCTTCCGGTCTTGTTGTCGGGCTGCAGTGTTTACGCGAGCACGCTGGCGGCACTGGGCGAGTCGTGAAACGAATTCTTCGCTAGACGATGCAGATGGGTTTGCAGGAGAATTGAAGAAAGAAACGTCTAGAAGGAAAGTAGGCGACCGTCCGTAAACTAGGTAAAATGGCGAGTAGCCGGTGGTACGCTGAACGGCCGTGTTGTAGGCGAAAGTGACGAATGGTAGAAGCTTGTCCCAATTCTTGTGATCAGGCTGAATATATACGGCGATCATGTCGGCAAGCGTGCGATGAAATCGCTCTGTCAAACCGTTAGTTTGTGGATGGTAACTCGACGCTGTTTTGTGGGTGGTACCAGAGGCACGCAGGACTTCGTTTAAAAGTTGCGAAAGAAAGACCTTTCCACGGTCACTTAGCAGTACCCGAGGAGCACCATGGCGCAGAATTATAGCTTGAAGGACGAAGTCGGCAACCTCCGAAGCTGAGCCAGTGATCACTGATGTTGTCTCAGCGTAGCGCGTCAGGTGGTCGACGGCGGTCACTATCCACCGATTGCCAGCTGCAGTAGCAGGAAGGGGCCCGTAAAGGTCGATGCCAACAACCTCAAATGGTGTGTTGGGACACGGAATAGGCAGTAATTCGCCGGCAGGAGCAGAGGTTGGGAGTTTGCGACGCTGACACGGAGAACAGGAACCGACATATCTCCCCACACTAGTAGAAAGGCCAGGCCAATAGTAACGGCTTCGTATGCGATCGTAGGTCTTGTGGAAACCGAGATGGCCAGCAGTCATGTCATCGTGGAATGCTTCGAGGACAAGGGCTCGGAGAGAGCGCGGTAGAACTGGCACCCAGCTTAGACCGTCAAGGTGGTAAATGCGCCGACACAGCACGCCATTGTCCAGCTTGAATTGTGCGAGTTGGCGTCGAAGCCACGCGTTAGGTGGGCGAGAAGCGCCAGAGAGGTGGTCTATCATACGCCGACAATATGGGTCAGCCCGTTGGCGAGATGCAAATGTTTGATCGTCGTCCTGAGAAAGGTGGTCTACTGAGGTAAGAGAGGAAACCGGCGTAGAAGTGACATCCGAAGAGCTGCTTTGCGACGCAGTTGCTGAGGTGTCGAGTGGGTGCGCAGGAAGCGGGCAACGAGAAAAAGCATCAGCGTCTTTGTGTTTTTGCCTGACTTAGGAATAATGTCAAAGTCATATTCTTGCAGGCGGAGAATCCAGCGACCCAGGCGTCCAGTCAAGTTCTTGAGAGTGGAGAGCCAGCATAATGCGTGGTGGTCCGTAACAATTGTGAAATGACGACCGTGGAAGTAGGGACGAAACTTCTGTACGGACCAAACAACAGCCAGGCACTCCTGCTTAGTTATCGTATAGTTCTTCTCGTCATCGGTGAGTACGCGGCTGGCGTATGCAACGACTCTCTCGCGCGAAGAGTTGTCGCGTTGCAGAAGAATGGCGCCGATGCCGTGGCCGCTAGCGTCTGTGTGCAAGAGAGTAGGGGCAGTCTCATGAAAATGGCAAAGCACATGTTCAGACGTGAGAACGCCCTTCAGCATGTCAAAGGCTGCTTCACATTCTTGAGACCAGAGAAAGGGTACGCTGGAAGCAAGTAGCTTGTGTAGCGGCGCAGCGATGGAGGCAAAGTTCCGTATAAAGCGACGGAAATAAGAAGCGAGGCCAAGGATGCTTCGCAAGTCTTTAGGCCTTTCTGGGCGAGGGAAGCGAAGGACCACAGCAATCTTGTCAGGGTCAGGACGTATGCCCTCCTTGCTCACGACATGCCCCAGGACCTTAATAGATCTGCTGGCGAAACGGCATTTCTTCGTGTTGAGCTGAAGACCAGCGTCGGCAAGGCACGTCAGAACTTCATCTAAGCGTTGCAGGTGCTGAGGAAATGTTGATGAAAAGACCACAATGTCATCCAGGTAGCAGAGGCAAGTTTTCCATTTCAGGCCACGCAGCACGGTGTCAATCATGCGTTCAAAAGTCACAGGTGCATTGCATAGCCAGAAAGGCATGACGTTGAATTCATAAAGTCCATCAGGGGTGGCAAACGCAGTTTTTTCTTTATCGTCTTCGTGCATTGGGATTTGCCAATAGCCGGAGCGCAGATCGAGGCTTGAAAAGTATTCTGCACCTTGTAGTGAATCAAGGGCGTCGTCAATGCGAGGCATAGGGTATACGTCCTTTCGAGTGATCTTATTGAGGACCCGGTAATCGACGCAAAAGCACACGGAACCGTCTTTTTTTCGAACCAAAACAACCGGAGATGACCAAGGGCTAGCTGAGGGCCGGATGACCTTCTGTTATAGCATGTCCGCGACATTTTCTTCTATGATTTTCCGCTCGGCTAGGGACACGCGGTACGGGCGTCGGCGCACTATGGACGCGTCGTCTGTCTGAATGCGATGCGCTGCAGCTGTGGTTGGACCCAGAGTCGACGAATGGACATCAAAAGAATTTGTGTGTTTGTTCAACAAAGCAAGCAGCTGCTGCATCTGTGAAGGTGGCAAGTCACTGCTGATGGCTGCAGTGATGGCTGCGGAGGGAGAAGCAGTAGCACAAGTAGAAGGGTCCGTAAAAGACATAGTTGCAAGGGGCACGACGCATAGTCGCATACAGGCCCTGGGTCGGCCGCGCAAGCCACTGTGGTGTTCGTGGCGGTGACAAGCGCCGAGCCATTGGAAAATCGAACTACACCTGGTGCAAAAGCGATGCCTTTATGAAGACAACGGGCTGAGGGCAAGACCAAGACGTCACCATGGTCGATATCGGTAGACATAATGGTAATAATTCGCTGTCGGCCGGGAGGCAGTTCAGTATCTTCCGCAGTGATCAGGCACAACGTCGTTTACGTGTCTTCCCCAAGTAAGTAGTCGGCGGCCGTAAGGTGCACGACGCGTTGACCACAACAAATAGCCGCCCGGAAGCAGAAGACAGAAAATCCCACCCTAAAATAAGTTGATGAGCGCACGGGGACAGCACAGCTAATTGTATATGGTGTCGAATATCATCAATCACGACACGGGCAGTACAAAGAGCGGAAGGTCGAACAGTGTCCCCTTGGGCTGCAACTAGCGTCGGTCCATCGTATGGCGTCGTGACTTTCCTGAGACGGGAACATAAATCTGCGTGAATAACGGAAATTGTCGCGCCTGTGTCCACCAAAGCATCGATGGGCACTCCTTGGACAAACACCGAGAGCATATTGGACGGGCGCGCTGGAGGAATTTCAGTCCTGGTGCCGTATGCAGTTTGTCCTCCAAAAACTGCATTGCTTAGTTTTCCGGACGAATGTTAGAGTTGAGGGAGACGGGCTGTAGTGGAGACGTGGAGCGGCGGAACGGTGAAGGGGAGCGGCGTTTGGCTGAACGGTAAGTGCTGCGGTCTTCAGTCGATGCGGGCGGAGAAGTAGAGCGGAGTGGAGGTGAAGGGAAACGCCGGCTTTGGGCAGAGGCTCCACTGAAAAAGTTGCGTTCGGAGATGTCGTATCCCCGACGCTCATCCTGCTGGCACTTGCGGCAGAAACGTGAAATATGGTCGCGATAGCCGCAGTAATAGCACGTGGGACGTGACGGACGCCATGGCGGATAGTACAGGGGGCTAGGTGCTCCGGGAGTCAGTGCAGTCAAATGGGCCGATGAAAGCTCGGGTGGCATCGACGAGATGTTTACGGGAGGCGCGGCAGCAACCGACGCGTACGTGGGTAGCGGCACCGTGGAGTTGGCGTTGCCTGGAGGCGTGGCAGCAACTTCGGCGTACGTTGGTAGGGGACGAGAGACGGAGGGTTGCACGCGCGTGGAGCAGGTCAAGGACGCCAGTTCATCCCTGATGATGTCACGCAAGGCCGTGCTAGAAGGCGCACTGGGGCACCCCGACGGTGACGACAAGCCCATAGATTGTAATTCTTCGCGTATCATACATAGCTCGTATCATGACACGCAGATGTGGGTCCGCCGTAGAAGAATAGTCGCCAACGTCCGGCTGAAGGCGAACAGACTCAAGTTCGTCCAGGCGCTGACACGTTGTGACGATGCCAGTGATTGTAGCGGGGTTCTTGATGGCAAGGGCGTTGAAGGCGACTGATCTAATGCCTTTCAGAACGTGGCGCACTTTGTCTGACTCCGACATAGATGAACTCACACGGCGGCAAAGCGCAAGAACATCCTCGATATACGATGTGTAAGACTCGCCTGGCTGCTGTTGGCGAGTATCGAGGGTTTTCTTTGCGATGGTAGAACGAACAGCCGGTGTACCAAATACTTGGCGGAGCTGCTGCTTGAAGGCAGCCCAGTCAGTAAAGTCTATCTCGTGGTTGAAAAACCATGTCTTCGCCACACCCGTCAGGTAGAAGGAGACGTGGCGGAGCTTGTTGGTGTCGTCCCAATGGTTGGCGGAACTTACTCGCTCGTAGTCATCCAGCCAGTCCTGCACATCTTCCCCACGAAGACCAGCGAAGAGATGGGGGTCACGCTGGTGGCTGCTTAAGATGTAAGGGGTGGCTGGTGGTGCCAGAACGGTAGCGGTAGAAGTGGACGGTGGTGCCTCCTGAGACATGCTAGCGGACAGTGGGCGCAAGCGGCGGCCTGAACGTAGCTCCAGAGGGTTAGACTGAGCGGGCAGAGGACTGAGGATCGAAGGAGCTACCTCCACCACTTAAGACGTCTCTGTTGGAACGACGTTTATTCGGCCCGATTACTGGGGAGCGAACAAGCAAAGGCACACCTCCGATGATGATGATCACACATAACTGAAGATGCGGATCGAGCAACGTAAAATGATGATGATAATATACAGATGAAGAAGACGTGCGTAATAAACGCCAACAATATTTATTAAATAATGGCAATTAACGTAGTTTGACTCTAGTTGTCTATATTTCTCGCGACCTAAACTTGTTTCAACGTTTACTTAACATAACAGCGCCAACCATCCTCTTGGCTACTTTTTGTCGCAATGAACAGCAGCAACCTCCTCTATACAGTCCGTTGCGTACAACCACCTTCACCCGAGCGACACTCAAATATGAGTGTTCTATTTTTGACACATATCGAGCAAAATTAACACACTGATGTCTGACCAGAACCGTGGGACCCAATTTATGCTCAATAAGAGTACGAAAACCAGTGCAGAGGCTCGATCTTTAAGAAGAGAGAAATGAGATCAAGCGATAGACAGTGTGCCTATACGTGCCCATTGCCATTTATTCTTGGTTGTAACGTCAGACAAAATGCCTATATTAGTTTTTTTTCCCCTTTTTGCTTTCAGTGCAATCAACAGACTGTGTTTTGCTACGGAATGGCTGGGTCCTGGTGCCAGAGCGGACACCCTTGCTATTAAAAGCTTGCCGATATTTTCGGGCATAGTTATGGTAGGTGCCGAAGCTTTGAGGATATTTCTTCAGAGATATTCACGCATCTTTAGTCTGCTCCTTAACTAAGCGGTGCTGCAATGACTGCTGGTATCCGTGATATTTAGTTTCGAGGAGGGAATAAACACTGTATCAGGTATGTTGGGCGCCGAGCGCTACACGTGTACCGCGCAAGCGCATCGAATGTCAAACCGCAAGCGTCGTGTATTAGGATTACTTATCTGTTATCGGCAGAAAGACAACGCCCCCTTTGAGATCCTATATATGTACGAGTGTTCAATAAACCGTTGTTGTTTTCCCCACTGCCTCGACGCGACATGTCTGGCTTCCTGGACGCAACGATACATGGTGTCAGAAGTGGGGTGCGCATCCAAGCACGGCTTTGATCTTCGACGGGCAGCGCAGCAGGGACTACGCAATTGATTCGTTGAGGCCGCCTGGTCCGTTAAACATGACGGGGGAAGCGAGCAAGAATTGGCAAACATTTAAGCAGAGATTCGAGCTTTTCCTTACTGCATCAGAACCGAATGACAAGCAGCGATCAGTGTCGTCGAAGACAGCGCTCCTTCTCAGTGTCGCAGGTGAGGACGCCTTCGAGATATTTAACACACTGAGCTTCGCAGAAGGCGAAGACAAGACCGACTACGCGACGGTCATCAAGAAATTTGACGACTACTTCACGCTGCAGACCAACGAAGTACATGAACGCTACGTATTTCGGAAGAGAGTTCAGAGCGAAGGTGAGCCGTTTGAGCATTTCCTGCGGGACCTGAAGAAACAGGCACGGGCGTGCAATTTTGGCGCGATTCTGGATTCTATGGTCAGAGACCAGATTGTGTACGGAACCAACGGCGACAAGGTCAGAGAAAGGCTGCTCCGGGACTGTGAATTGACATTGCAGAAGGCTGAGCACGTTTGCAAGGCAGCCGAAACATCGGCTCTCCGCCAAGAAACTTGGGAACGAGGTCAAAAGCAAGTAGACACCGTTCGCAATGCATGCCCGAAGCCGAAAACGGCGCAAGCCAACCTGTACAAATGCTTCAAGTGCGGGCGCACACATCAGCCTAGAAACTGTCCCGCGTTCGGACGAACATGCAGAAAATGCCAAAGGAGAAACCACTTTGCGATTTGCTGCAGAGCCTCCGCGCTGGTTGGCGAAATTCAAGATCACGAAGATGACTTCAGCGTGTTAGAGGTGTCTACAAGAGGCGTAATAAGCCAACGCGACTGGATGGTTCGAATGAACATCAATAACGTCTCGGTCGAACTAAAGGTCGATACAGGCTCTCAGGCCAACTTGCTGCCCGTTGGAATATACCATAGGATGCGCCCAAGCCCTGAAATGAAGCAAAGTAGCGTGGTGCTACATTCATACGGTGGGGACCCGATCAAGCATCTTGGAGTCGTCCGAACGGAAGTGACGCTGGCTGACCGAACTGTCCCTCTTGAATTTTTTGTGGTGCGCAAAGGTCGCCAGGCAATCTTAGGCCTACAAGCAACCGAACGCCTGGGATTGCTCTCGCGCGTTCACAGCGTCTCAAAGGACGGCTGTGAAGAAATTGTGGAAGACTTTCGTCACCTTTTCACTGGGACTGGCTGCGTGAAAAAAGTGTATCACATGGTTCTTCGAGACAACGCCGTGCCAGTCGTTCAACCAGTCCGACGTGTGCCGTTGGCCTTGACAGAACCATTACGGAGTGAACTCGAGAGAATGGAGCACGCCGGAATCATCACAAGAGTCACCGAGCCTACTGACTGGGTGAGTCCCTTGGTGATTGTTCGAAAAAAGAACGGGAAAATTCGTCTCTGCATTGACCCTAGGAAAATAAATGAGTGCATAAAGAGGGAGCACTACATGATGCCACGACGAGAAGACATAGAAGCTGAGTTAGCTGGTGCAACTGTGTTCTCCCGTTTAGATGCTAACTCTGGATTTCACCAAATTCCCTTGGATGACTCAACATCACGGATTTGCACGTTCTCTACCCCGTTTAGTCGTTACCGCTTTTTACGATTGCCCTTCGGCATATCGTCCGCCCCTGAGGTGTTCCAAAAAACGCTGAATGAAATTTTCGAAGGCCTTCCCGGTGTGAAAATATACGTGGACGACATTCTGGTTTGGGGCTCGTCGGTAGAAGAGCACAATGAACGTCTCAAATCTGTTTTGCTAGCAGCAAAACACGCCGGTTTAACCTTCAATCCTGATAAGTGCAGTATCGGCGTCCAGGAAATCGAGTTCCTTGGAGATGTATTCGATAAAACAGGCATCAGGCCGAGCCCGACGCTGATTGGTTGTATGCTGCACATGCCGACCCCAGAAGACAAGCTCGCGGTGCAAAGGATGCTTGGTGTCGTCAATTATTTCGGCAAGTTTCTCCCTTCATTAGCTCAAAGAACAACTCTTCTGAGGAGCTTGATCAGACAAAATGCCGTCTTCGAATGGACCGATAACCATGCAAAAGAATGGAAAGAACTGTGTGACTACCTTAGCACACAACCCTTGTTGTCGGTATTCGATCCGGCCAAAGCATACAGAAGTATCATGTGATGCATCCCGAGACGGAATCGGTGCCGCTTTGTTGCAGTGTCACAACGACACATGGAAGCCCGTGGCCTATGCATCGCGAGCACTTACCGAAACACAACAGCGTTATTCTCAAATTGAAAAAGAGGCCATGGCCGTGGTATTTGGCTGCGAAAGATTTAATCACTTCGTCTACGGTCGCCAATTTACTGCTGAAACAGACCACCGCCCTTTGATCGCCATCTCCCAGAAGGCCATTAGTGACATGCCTCCGAGGTTGCAAAGATTTTTTCTGAGATTGCTGCGTTATGACGTGCAATTAAAATTTGTTCCAGGTAAGCAGCTCCTCCTGGCTGACATGCTGTCGCGTGCCACAACCAAGACAACGGCCTCCGACCTCGACAGCAACGATGTAGAGGTACATGCCGTGAGTATAGTTTCTTCACTTGTTAGTGAGGGCACATGGAAGCGGCTGGGTTCAGAAACAGCGCGAGACGAAGAGCTAAGAAACGTGCTGCTGGATCTAGAAGCTGGAAAATGCTTGAAAGGACCGTGGAAACGATTCGAGGGAGAGTTATCCCAAGTGAAAGGAGTCCTGCTCAAGGACTGCAAAGTGGTTATACCGGCTAACATGAAAAGAGAGACACTAGAAAGAATTCACCAAGGGCACTTGGGAATCAACAAGAGCAAAGCCAGGGCAAGACAACTAGTTTTTTGGCCGGGAATGAACTCGGACATAGAATCGTTAGTCCAGACATGTCCTATTTGCAAAAAATACGCATATAGCCAACCTCAAGAGCCTTTACTGATGCTCAAACCGAAATCACGTGAGAACGACTCGACACTATATTTTCTTATCTATGATAATCTCTCAAACTTGTTTTAACATTTTATGTTTACAGGATGAAAAAGGCCTGGATAATATGACTTCTATTTCGCTTTTCTTTTGACGTTTCGTCAGTGTTCTAAGCGACACTCTGTCTAAGATATCAGATAACCAGAATCAGACCATCGCAAGTCGTGGGTGGTGACAAAGGAAACGAAAAAAAAAAAGAATGTTTACGTTATATTAGGTATGCTAAGTTTTGACGGCCTGCAAGTTTTTGGACAAGTACGCGGTATTCAATAAAGCTTTTCGTTCTTAAGTAACGTTAATACTGGCCAGTCGTCTTCATTAATACTATATCCGTCACGATTGGTTAACATCTGCTCTCACGAACAGTTCTGGCTTAAGAATTTTTTAAAGCATTTAGCTGTCTTTGAGAACTAACCATGGTTCGCATGTATGTCAAGCCATTTTCATGGGCCGATCCTTGAGAATGTGACATAGCGTTAAAAAACGCACGGCGGTGGTGCCGCACATTGGTGTGGTAGCACGACGCCTGAAGGGGATTCTTTCCTCATAAAAGCTAGTGTTTTGAGACGCTGTCGTTCCAGACGCTGCACGTGGTTTCCAAGTGTTTTTTGTTAGGTAGGTTGAGCTCTGGTACACGCGCCTAAAGTCACAGATTTTACGCAAATGGAAAAACTCGCGATTGATCATATTTGTATACCTATATATTGCCGCAAGTCTGCTCCTAAGCATGTATTCTACATCGGTAGCCAGCGAGCCACTCTGTCAAAAGCGCGTCTGCTACGTCTCGCGTGCCTGCTTGGTTTCGTGGGGTGGCGCAATGTATGCCGCTCGTGCACGCGCACGAGACGGTGGCGCGGACCATCACGGGGAGCAGAGGAAGAAGTGCGTTTGGCGCAGAGACGCTCGTGTGGAACGTTCTTGAAAACTCTTGGTGTACATAGTTAGTTTCAGGGCACAAGTTCGCCCTTAATAAACCAGTTATTGTATTTCACTCCTCGAAATACCGTTACATTCTGGTGGAGGTGCTGGGTATGTTTGGAAGTCCCCTGGGTGCCAGAGACCGGAGTCCCGATCCTCAGCGATTGGAATCTGGAGAGCTGACTCCAGTGCACCAGCGCGCCAGCCGCCGACTTCGGGGAGACCCGCCTGAATTCGGACCACTTCCCACTGCTACGGCCACACGGACGGTGTCTTCCGCTGACGCCACAACAATGACTAGCCAGGCGACATCACCCGAGGTCGTCGTGTACCCACCGCGCATGCCCGAGCTGTTCCACGGTGACCCGTACGAAGACGTCGAGGATTGGTTGGAGCATTTCGAGAGGGTCGCAGATGTCAACGGCTGGGACCCGGCACGGAAACGTCGCCACGTGTACTTCGCGTTGGGGAATTCAGCAAAGACATGGTATGAGAATCACGAAGCGGTGTTAACGTCGTGGGAAGAGTTTCGGCGACATCTACTTGCTGCGTTTGCAAGCGCCGATCGCCGAGAGAAGGCTGAGAATGCTCTGCAAGCCAGGAACCAACGCACCAACGAGAGTGTCGGCATGTACATCGAGGACATGTCGCGTCTGTTCAAACGTGCCGATGCAAACATGCCTGAGGAGAAGAAAGTGCGCCATCTTATGCGTGGCGTGAAGGAGGAGCTATTTGCCGGGTTGGTTCGCAACCCGCCACGTACTGTTGCGGAGTTTCGCACCGAGGCGACGACGATAGAGAAGGCCCTGCAGCAGCGCGCCCGCCACTACAACCGTGATGTCAGCAGCGCCCCTGTGGACGTTCTTTCGGCAGGCGTGGGCAATAACACCGAAGCGTTGAGAGAGCTGGTGCGATCTATCGTTAAAGAAGAGCTTCGAAAGCTGCAGCAACCGCAAGTCGCGTCTACTGTTTCTTCGCTCGCCGCCGTCATTCGGGATGAAGTTAGGCATGCCATGTTGGAACCGCAACCGGAGGTGCAGCCTGTTTCACTCGGGCAACCACTGCAGGAACGCCGCGTTCCAACATACGCTGACGCTGTGCGTCAGCCTGCCGTGCAGACTGCATCATTCGCAGCCCTCAATGCCCGCCCACCGGCTCCGCGCAGTGCATCTTTCCAGGGAGAGTACAGACCACGGAAAAGCGACGTGTGGCGCACACCCGACAGGACGCCACTCTGCTTCCATTGCGGAGAGGCTGGACACATGTACAGATGGTGCCCATATCGGCGAGTCGGCCTTCGTGGATTTTCTGTCAATGCACCTTGCCCCCGCAATGGGGAAAGACCCTTAGACATTGAAGATTATTTGTCGCGAAGTCAACTTCCAGCTGCTAGTTACCAACACCAGCCACGGTCACAAGCGCCCGCCCGCTACCGATCACCAAGCCCACGACCCTTTTCAAGTTCCCCAAGGCGTCGTTCAGAAAGCCCGCGCCCGGAAAACTAAAGCCAGCGACCTGGGGAGGTAAGGCCGCTGACGTTCGACAAAGCGAAGATCCTCCGTCAATGTCACAGTGCAGTAGTGATAAGCAGAAAACGACGACTACGATAAGTACGCAGAAAATTTCTTCAGACTTACTTATTGCCGTGGATGGACGTGAAGCGAATGCTTTGGTAGACACGGGTGCTGATTATTCAGTCATAAGCTACGCACTCGCAAATCAGCTAAAGAAAGTTTTGACGCCGTGGAACGGACCGCACGTACGTACAGCTGGGGGTCACCTCATTAATCCTCTGGGAATATGCACTGCAAGAGTTCTGATTCGAGGTGTAACTTACGTTACCGAATTCATTGTACTTCCGGACTGTACGAGAGACGTTATACTCGGTATGGATTTTCTGCACGCAAACGGTGCTATAATTGACCTGCAGAATTCTAGCGTTTCCTTCTCGACGAAGCTGGCCATTGACATCGATGAGCGTGAGGAAACGGACTACACTGCCTTGCGAGTTCTCGACGCAGACGTAACTGTGCCACCACGAAGCAGTGTACTAGTTCGCGTCAGAAATCAAGCATTCGTTGACTCCGAGGGTATAGCGGACGGCAATGTCGAGTTATTGCTGAAGAAAGGTATTTGCATTGCTAGGGGCATTATCCGCTTACGCGATGGGCTTGCCGATCTGTTGCTGACAAACTTCGGAAATGAACTTCAGCATGTCGCGAAGAACACTGCCATCGCCTTCCTGCACAGTTTTACCGCAGTGACAAGCTTATGTACCCTGGAGTCGGAGCCACCTCCTGCGAAAACTAGGAATAAGGCCGCAGCAGCAGTTGCAATCAGCCCACACCTATCGCCAGCCGAGGCGAAAACCATACAAGACCTCATAGAAGATTTTGCAGAGTGTTTCTCTACTTCCTCGAGAGTACGGCGAACGCAGATTGTTAAACACCGTATAATAACAGATGAAGCAACAAGACCTGTATACCAACACCCATACCGAGTATCGCCGAAAGAACGTGAGATAATAAAGGATCAGGTGCAAGAGATGCTTCAGGACGATGTCATTCAGCCGTCCAACAGCCCATGGGCGTCGCCGGTAGTTCTTGTCAGGAAAAAGGACAACACAATGAGATTCTGTGTTGATTACCGGAAACTGAACAGCGTCACCAAGCGTGATGTTTACCCCTTGCCACGTATCGATGACACCTTGGACCGGCTGCGTGATGCAAAGTATTTTTCTTCGTTGGATTTAAAAAGCGGATATTGGCAAATTGAAGTGGACGAAAGAGATCGTGAAAAAACAGCTTTCGTTACTCCGGACGGACTTATGAGTTTAAAGCACTCCCATTCGGCCTCTGTTGCGCGCCAGCGACCTTCCAGCGCATGATGGACAGTGTCCTGTCGGGTCTCAAATGGCAGTCATGCCTAGTCTACTTGGATGACGTTGTGGTATTCTCTTCAACGTTCGAGCAGCACGTGGAGAGGCTACGTTCAGTGCTCCAGGCTATCCAGTTGGCCGGCTTGACAATTAAACCGGAAAAGTGCCAGTTTGGATTTGAAGAGCTTCGTTTCTTGGGTCACGTCATCAGCGCTCAAGGTATTGGGCCGGACCCCGAGAAGACTGCAGCCGTCGCAGGTTTTCCCAAGCCACGAGATAAGAAAGAAGTGCGTCGATTTTTGGGCTTATGCGCTTACTACAGGCGATTTGTAGAAAATTTCTCGAAAATTTCCGAACCTCTAACAAGACTCACGAAAGAAGACATACCCTTCGTGTGGCATACCGAACAAGACACTGCTTTCAAAGAATTAAAGAAGCGTTTGCAATCCCCGCCAATCCTCGCCCACTTCGACGAGACCGCAGACACAGAAGTCCACACAGATGCCAGCAATCTGGGTCTTGGCGCAGTTTTAGTTCAGTGGCAAAATGGAGAAGAGAAGGTCATAGCGTACGCTAGCCGCACTCTTTCAAAAGCTGAAAGAAACTATTCTGCGACGGAGAAGGAGTGCTTGGCAGTCATATGGGCCATCAGCAAGTTTAGACCATACGTCTACGGCAGGCCGTTTCGTGCAGTCAGCGACCACCATTCACTGTGCTGGCTGGCAAGCTTGAAAGACCCATCCGGACGACTTGCGAGGTGGAGCCTGAGACTCCAAGAATACGATATTACCGTTGTATACAAGTGTGGGCGAAAGCATAACGACGCTGATTGCTTGTCACGCGCACCGGTCGGCTCTCCTCTTTCTGAAGACGACGATTTCCCATTCCTTTGTGTTATGCGAGCCGCTGAAATCGCCGAGCATCAACGGGCCGACGCAGATTTGCTCCCACTCATAAAGTATCTCGAAGGGTATAACGTTCAAGTTCCACGGGTGTTTAAGAGAGGATTATCTTCATTCTGCCTCCGAGATGACGCACTCTACAAGAGAAACTTCCAAAACAACAATGAAAAGTTCTTACTCGTCGTACCGTCAGATATGTGGCCTGAAATATTAGAAGCCTGCCATGATGACCCGTCATCTGGCCACTTGGGTGTCACCCGAACATTCGCCAGAATCCATGCAAAATATTATTGGCCGAATTTATTAGCGTCCGTACAGCACTACGTGAAGACATGTCGCGAATGTCAAAGGCGCAAAACACCACCCGTAAGGCCAGCTGGTCTTCTTCAACCCATAGACCCACCTAAGACTCCATTTCAACAAGTTGGAATGGATCTTCTTGGACCATTTCCCACATCGTCATCAGGGAAGAAGTGGATCATTATCGCGACCGACTATTTGACACGATATGCTGAAACTGGCTGCCTTGAGCGGGGAACAGCCGTCGAAGTTGCCAAGTTTTTTGTACACAACATAGTGCTTCGACATGGCGCCCCAATGGTTGTCGTAACAGATCGAGGTGCAGCATTTACAGCTGAGTTGATGAAGTGCTTGATGACGATGACTAACACCAGTCATAAAAAAAAAGCACTGCATACCACCCCCAAACAAACGGGTTGACGGAACGCCTGAACCGCACCATTGCTGACATGTTGTCAATGTATGTTGACATCGAACATAAGACTTGGGACGAGATCCTGCCTTACGCTACATTCGCCTACAACACGGCCCTACAAGAGTCCACTCGTGTCACTCCGTTTGAACTTGTCTATGGGCGCACCGTCACAACAACGCTGGATGCCATGCTGCCAGCAGATAATGACGACGGCAACCTGTGCGACGTTGACGAGTTCCTACAAAGAGCCGAAGAAGCCCGCCAGTTGGCACGATGCCGATTACGCCATCAACAATGCAAGGACGCACGTTCTTACAACAGGCACCGCCGAATAGTTCAGTACCAACCGGGTGACAAGGTATGGGTATGGACACCAGTGCGACGTCGCGGGCTCTCAGAAAAGCTACTTCGACGGTACTTTGGCCCGTATGAGGTTATCCGTCGACTAAGCGACCTGACTTACGAAGTCATCCCTAGTGGAAACGACCGAACTAAACGCCCCAACATTGCGGACGTCGTCCACATAGTCCGCATGAAGCCCTATTACGAGCGATAACGAAAAGCCCCCCACTAACTTCGCTACCCTCCTGCCTGCATCGGGACGATGCTTATTGGGAGGGGGAGTAATGCCGCAAGTCTGCTCCTAAGCATGTATTCTACATCGGTAGCCAGCGAGCCACTCTGTCAAAAGCGCGTCTGCTACGTCTCGCGTGCCTGCTTGGTTTCGTGGGGTGGCGCAATGTATGCCGCTCGTGCACGCGCACGAGACGGTGGCGCGGACCATCACGGGGAGAAGAGGAAGAAGTGCGTTTGGCGCAGAGACGCTCGTGTGGAACGTTCTTGAAAACTCTTGGTGTACATAGTTAGTTTCAGGGCACAAGTTCGCCCTTAATAAACCAGTTATTGTATTTCACTCCTCGAAATACCGTTACAATATTGCCTGAAAGTGCGTAAAGTAGCCAGTGTCGTGTGCCTTGACTCCTGCCTCTCCCCGTTTTCCATGGGGATCAGGTCGTTCCCTCTGAGCTTGTGCACGAACAGCACTTGTGCAACGACAGACGGTGATGACCGCCGTGTGAAAATGACAGCTTACAAGGTTCTGTCGTGCTAAGTGCCGTGATTGAACGGCAGAGCATCGCGATGTCAGTGGCTGCCACTTCGCAGCGGTTTTACAAAGTTCGACATCGTTTAAAGAAAAAATATTCTCTGACCTGTGTTACAACCATCAGGATGTGACCTTGTAAAGCAGATCAGTAATTCTATGCCGAAAAATTGTACCTTTCTCTCAACACATTTCTTTCGACGGTGCTCACATCGCACACGTGCTAAGGAAAATCGGAGAGGCAGAGCGAAAGCATGTGTGCGCTGTGAACGCCACCGAAACGAGCCGTTCACACAAGCTTTATAGATGTTTTTCTTTTTTATTTTGTTATGTAACTGAATAAGGGTATGGCGCTTTAATGACTCGGCTACTCCTGTTTGCAGGGCAAGCGAGCAAAACTAAAAGCACGAAAACATTGAGATAATCAAGTATCACAAACATAGAGTTAGTATACAAGGTTATATTAACTCTATGATCACAAACATATTGCGAAGTTCAAAACAAGAGTAAAGCAAGTCACAGAAAAGAGCAGAAAAAAAAGAACACTAAGAGAGACGCCGTTCCCCCAACACAAAAGAGTTAGAAAACACACACATAAGTTGCCACTTTTGCAGATGTGGTGGCTGCCGAATGTACATATGTCTATATAAAAGACGCAAACAAGACATAACAAAATCACACGTGCATTACAAATATAGATACGTGAGCTGCCCATACACGAGCTACGAGATTAAAAGAAATAGTAGCATCATTCCCGAACATTTAGTATGAGCCTGATTTTCTTGTATTTTACCCGAAGAAGCCACAAGTGATGTTTTCTGTAGCTCTATTGTTGGCGATGGACCAAGTATTTCCTTTTTCAGAGTCAATGGCCGACGACATTGAATCAGCTTTGCTAAAAGCTGATCCTGTCGTGGGAACTCAAGGAGCAAGTGTTGCACATGTTCGTCAGCGTGGCTACGATGGCACTGCGGACTAGCAACGCATTGAAGTCTATGCGAAAAGTGACGTGTATGCGGTCCAAGTTGCACGCGGTGCAATCAAGTTATAAAATTCATATTCTATCTCAACTTTGGCGAACTGGACAAATCAATGTTAGAGTCAATGAAGAATAAGTCTGAGCGCTTTGATTTCCGACCAATCCAGGCGTTTCTGCTAAGTCGGCAGCATATGTGACTCAGCAACATGTTGACTTAATTACGGGTAACAAGAAGAATGAACATATTTCATTTTCGTGCGCCTGTTTCGCAGCAGCGACAGCTGCAGTGTTTCCACGAATATTGCAGTGTCCCGGTATCTACTGATACGCTATAATGTGATTTGTATCGCTGACTTTTGTGTTTTACTCTAGGCTTTCACACACTAAATGTCTATTCAACGCATTTCAGTCTGCGTTATTTAGTGGCGTGAGGGCGGCTTGTGAATCACTAAAAGATCCCCATTTGTGTGCGATCTCTGCTACCCGGCTACCCAAGCTTTAACACATGTACATGTTTTTTGGTGTCTGAAGCACGCCCCATCTAGGCAGAAGCGGCAGCTCCACAGAGATTGATAATGAAAATATGGAGTGGATGAGAAGGGCGGCTTGTATTGCACAAGCCTTGGTGTTCTCGTTAGTCGATGTTGCGTGTCGCAGGTGCACACGACTTGAAGGAGCAGCGATCAGCTAGGTCAGTGCCGGTGTGCACTGTATACCGGGTGACAAACTCTCCTAAGAAGTCACTCAACAAATGAAATATGCATAAATTTAGTCGCTCTGTTGTGTATGCATGTCAATGGTGCTCTTCTTTACTGTATCATCTCTGCTGTTCTCCCTCCCTGTCCATTTACTCCCCTCCACACCTACTGCTGACCATCGTTCATGTGTCAGCAGAGCGCGCTAGAAAGCTACAGTGTGGAAGGCAGTAATTCTCATTCCTTCTCTTGCTTTTAATTTTTCTTTATTTTGAATAATAAACCAATCACTGCTGCTACAACTTGTGACACTACGCTCACGCCACGTACTAAAATGTTCACGTTGCTTAAATATGCACTGTTGTGGAGTGCCTACAGCAGGCTGTATGTAGTTCTTGAACTCATTCTTGGTGTCTCCCCTCCATACAGGGCACACAGCCGATGACTCGAGACTGTGCTAGCCATCCGTAGCATCAGAAGGTGACGAAGGCATGGGTACGTTGTTACTATTCCTAAAAAGACCATCACACGTTCCTTAACTACTATGGGTTTATCGTTGTAACCGAGAGTAGAGGGGCCTATACACCCAAGAAAACTGGGCTCTCAGCGCACATTCTAGCTCAAAATTTCGGTTTGAAATCGCCGCCTCGAAGCCCCTCCCGCTGACAGCGACCGCCATTTTGGCATGAATTGTGTGGCTGACAAGAAGGGCGATGCTACCACTGTGTTCCGAAGCCACATCGGACGTGTTGGTCCGCGCTCTCTGGCACCCAATGGCCAGCATGGGCGTCGCCGCTCAATGGTGCTCACAATTCTTTCACCCGTACGATAAAACTAGCAGAAATAATAAAAAAGAAAACTTCTGCAGAATCTACCTTGGGCTGACTGGCGATACGCACATGAAACAAATAAACTACGCATGGCGACCATGACGTGTTCAAGGCTCCTGCAATCGCTTCCGGCGCTTCCAGTACTCAAAAGCATGACCTTCGAGACTGGCTTCCACTACTCCGAGGGAGCTGTTGCTGGAGGAGGGATTTCGTTTCGCCATCCGTTAGCGTTGTCAGACAGCGTTGCAGCTGTCGTATAACTGGATAGACTATCTTAATTTTAACTAATTTGGTAAGTGGGTTTTACTGCAGTATGAAAACCTGTGATAAAAATTTTCAGCGGCACCGAATGGCGCACGAATTTCTCGCTTGTCGTGGGCCGTGTACCTTTACCATGTAAGCCATATTTCAGGCTAAAAGTTTGGTGTCAATTTGGTGTTCCAGTAAAGCGGGCAACAAGCGGCAAGCCTGCCGGACCGGCTGCTTTGCTCAGCTGCCGGTAGGCGGAGACGCAAGTCAGTGCTAGCGTAGCCTCGGCAGCAGCTAACTTCCCGATAGACGAATGCAACTTCCCATTTTTTTTTTCTTAATAACTAGGCAAATAACTGTGTCAAGTGTTAATTGAACGATACGAACCATAAAATTCAAACTTTCTGCGAAATTTGAGCACGAACAGAGCAGCGCTAAGCGAGAAATCTTTTTTTTTTTTCCTACGATATCGAGCAGAAAACGTACAGTACGTCCTTGTACGATCGTCTGCTGTGGTGTGAGCGGCTGTGATCACGTGCTCTCTATTTCGTTCTTTCTGCCTATTTTTCACTAGTCCCCTAATGCAGTGTAGCAAACATGATCTTTTCTATTTGACTTCTCTTCCTTGTTTTCCGTTTGTCTCTCTCTCGGGAGAAGTATGCAGGCCCAAGCCGGCGACCACTGGCTCGGAATAAAGCTGCCGTCTTTCCCACACTGCTGGGTGAGCCCATTGCCGTTAAAAACGGCATGCACTCGCGCATCACTTCATCACTTCCTTTCGGCGCTCAGACGAGTCGCCACATTCCAGCGACCGCGCAGCGTTCAGTAGAGCCTCCTTATGGCCTATAGAGCTCGTGCGCTGCAGCCTCGAGCTGGACAAGTGGCGCCGCCTGCGACGTGGAGCGCTGCTAATCAGTCGTTGCCGAGCACGAGCGTGTGCGGGCGAAAGCATGGCACCTCGAAAGAACGACGCAGAATCGCGGTCAAAAAAGAGCGGTGCTGTGGTGCACTGTTGCGTGTACGGCTGCCACAACAGCTACAGAAACACCGCTGGAAAGCTGCCCCCCCCCCCCCCCCAAAAAAAAAAAAAAAAAAAACTGTCAGCCCTTTCACTGGGGTGGAGATGGAAGACAAGCGAAGCTGTGCTATGGTAGGAATTATGTATTTCCGATAATGACTATTGCGATATGATGGTCTAATTGGTTATTTGAAGTATTAAAGAATGAGAAATATATATGATCCAGTGGTTTTCATTTATTTAGTGACCACAGGGACCATGGCCTTATGGTCGCTACGGTACACCGCCATAGGGTGTACAGCAAAGGTTGGCACGTTCTTCATTAACACCTCACCAACGCCGCGCGCGTTCGGTGCGAACGCGGGCAAAACGCCGCCGCCGTCGACAACAGTTGCGCGCATTGTTTGTGTGACCGCACACAACCACTGTCAAAACGCTGGCTACGTGACGAACGGCTAAACGCCGTTGTCGACACTGTTATAGTGGAGAGGCGGGCGAGATCGAGCCCAGAGAAAGTCGGCGGCAGAGGCCGGCAGGGCTGCGTGCATGCGCCGCAGTGGGAGAGTAGTAGTAGTGATTTTATTGAAGAAGAAATATGACGCACACGCACAGTCTAGAGTGCCTCGATGCCCTCCTCGCCCACCACTCCCCTTCCATTGTCCCCTTCCATTGCATGGGAAGTCGCGTTTGCTTTTCAGCGTGCGTTCGCTCCCCGTGAAAGCGCGCGTCCTTCGCCCTCGCGCGCTTTCACTCGCACATACAGCATACGGCCAATGAGAGTTTTGTAGATGCGAAGCGTGTTATGCTCGGGCATAGCCTCCTCTATACTTATAGAGGAGGCTATGGCTCGGGGCTATGTCACTCCCCTCCCTCCATCCATCCGCCGTGCGCACACCCGCACTGCGCATGCGCATCCTCCTTCCCCTCCTCTCCTTGTCTCATCTCTCTCTCTCTCTCTCTCTCTATATATATATATATATATATGTGTGTGTGTGTGTGTGTGTGTGTGTGTGTGTGTGTGTGTGTGTGTGTGTGTGTGTGTGTGTGTGTGTGTGTGTGTGTGTGTGTGTGTGTGTGTGTGTGTGTGTGTGTGTGTGCGCTTCCGGCGTTTTGCCCGAATGATCCCCCGGTGCTTCGCCCACTCATCATCATTCACTTCGTGGATATGCGGTGAATCTTTTTTTTTCTATTGCCGGACGCCACGATCGAAAGGTGAGCCCTTAAGAGCTTCGCTGTAAAAATGTTGTGGATTTCCTGGGAAGTCTTACGAGAAGGAGAGACGCGAGCGCATGGATCCGGGCCGTGCGACGGGCGAGGTAAACTAAGACGCTGATTAATTTTTTAATGTTTTCATTTTTTGCTATCATTGGAAATTTGCTCATCGCGGTCATGAACTTTGTCATTTTTAGCCCCGAAGCAGGCCTTTGGCCCAGCTTGTGAAGAACCAAACCAAACACAGCCAGGCGCGTGTTTACACCATCCTCGGCATCCAGCCTTACATAGCAGCTTCCTCCCACAATGTGCCTTGGGTGTGAAGACAACTGGGTAATAAAAAACGAAAGAATAAGAGAGAGGGAACGAAATAAAGATGGTTTTGGTTACCTGAAGACGCACGTCGTAGTCGACGCTTTTCACTTGCGCGACACATCTACCAGCATCGTCGAAGGGGTCCGCTGCACTCATAATTTCTTCTCTGACACCGTAAACATGATTGCTGGCGCTAATATCATTGCCGTGGAGCAAACTGCTTCTTTTGAAATACCGTTCCACGCTATCAATTCTGTGAAATGCGCAAAATAAAGTGAGCTGCTGGTTTCGCACGGCCATTGCTCCCGTAGGGCGGCGTTGCACGCGGCAGAAGCGGGTACAGCAACCAAATACAGGCAACCAAGCAACCAACCAAGCGCAGGAGTAGAGCAACCAAGAACAGTACAGAACCAAGCAACCAAGTACAGGATAATCGAAACTGTAAATAGACACCCAGGAGTCATCAGAAAGAAAGTGAGAGAAATAGAGACCGTGAATTGGATGCAAAGAATGGAAACAAAAGGGACAATGGAGATTTACAAGAATGAGAAGAAAGAAATTAGAAGGGAAAATATCTGTACGATAACACAAAGGGCAGTGCCTTGCTATTTGAGGCTCGAGCCGGTTGCCTAAGGACCAAAACATACCGGAGCAAATATCCGGAACTAGATGATGCATGTGTATGCGGCAGTAAAGATCCAGAGACCACTCAGCACATCCTAATGGAATGCGATGGGATCCACCCAGCGAGAACCGTAGGTAACTTGCAACTCCCAGAAGCGCTTGGGCCTGCATAACACGGTGGACGAACTGATAGAGGGCCACCTCTCCAGCCAGAAGCATCGCCTAATTAAGTCAAACGAAGGCAGGCAGAAGAGTCCTGAAGAAGATCGGCTGGGAGGAGACAAGACAGACGGAGCGAGGACAACTACCAGACGTCTGGCTAAAAGCCATCAAGGTAAAACCACTCCCCAAGAACATGAGCCCAGCACACCACAGCGGCAGACCGGAGGCCAGAGCAAAAGCTTACAACAGGCTGCTGGTTGGGCAGAAGGGGGTAATCTTCACAGACGCCTCCAAAGACAGAGGAAAAAGCTGGGCGACCGTAACGGTGACAACCAAAGAAAAGCTGCTAACGTGCGCGACGCTAAAAACAAACGACGTGGACGAAGCAGAAGAGCTGGCAATTGCCCTGGCCCTCACTATACAAGGCAGGACCAGAGTGGTCACAGACTCGCAACAACCGTATAGAAGCTTCCAGTCGGGCTGGGTGTCCCGGTTGGTGCTTCGGGCGCTCAAAGGCAAGGAACCCCCGAAAGGGGAGGAGATAGAACTAATCTGGGTTCCGGCCCATTCCGCAGTGGAGGGCAATGAGTTTGCCCACCAGCAGGCCCGAGCGCTATCACACCGAGCCGCAGCCGCGGAGAGGGAAGAGGAGAACGGAAAGAGCCAACCACTGGTCACGTACAAAGATATAGTAGAATATTACAGAAACGGGAGACAGAGCTTCCCCGAGCCACACTTCAAGTTAACGAGGGAGCAGCAGACAACATATAGGCAGATCCAGACAGAGTTGTTTCCCCACCCCCGATTACTAAACCACATGTACCCGAGCCAGTACGGGCAAGAATGCCCCGTGTGTCACGAGCCAGGTACACTCAAACACATGATAGCAGAATGTAAATTTAGCCAACAACACCCACCACTCCTCACCAGTCCTAACCCCAACATGATCCCCCTACCCATCCAACCCCTCAGAGAGCGATGGAAGATCTTGCTGTCCAGCCCCGCCCTGGAAGACCAGCTTTGGCTCGTAACCAGGGGCCAGCATATTGTCACGTAGTAGTGACGCTGAAGTAAACAGTAGTAAAACTGTGTATGACGAAACTGGTTGTTTATTGGGCGAACCTGTGCCCACAAAAGCAAGCTACACTCGAAGCACAACGAAAGCGGCGAACACAGTCGGCGGTCGTCGAAATCTGATCAGCGGCGCGACGCGTCGGCTTTTATACCTGAGTCATCGAAGGTTCCAGATTAATCCCTGATGCCCGCGTGTCTTCCAGAAAGTTCTAGCCAATTCGCGTCGGTCACACAATCAGATAACATAAGCGTTGGTGAAAACAGGCAACGAAAAGAAGCATCGATAACGTTCTAGAAACTTCCGATACAGGCGCGTCCTGCGCCGAGCGATAACGTTTAACATTTGTTAGCCGGTGGAAAGTGGCCACCGGTGAAAGATAAACATGTATACGTGTCAATACCCTCCCCTTAAAAAGCATCGTCCCGATGCTACAAACACGAAAGCGAAAACAAAACCACGCGTACAGAAAGGGACAAAAATAACAAAGCAACAAAGGAACTACGTTCCTCAGCGGGCGTAGAAAGGCTTAAGACGCACCACGTGGATGACTTCAGGTCGTGCGCGGCGCCGCTGTGATTGCGAAATACCGTCCGGCACGATCTCATAGTCCAGTGCGCCAATACGTCGGGTGATCTTATATGGTCCGAAATAGCGACGTAAGAGTTTCTCGCTAAGTCCTCGTCGGCGTATCGGAGTCCAGACCCAAACACGGTCTCCGGGCTGGTACTCGACGTAGCGTCGTCGAAGATTGTAGTGTCGGCTGTCGGTTCTCTGCTGGTTCTTGATGCGCAGGCGGGCGAGCTGTCGACCTTCTTCGGCACGCTGCAAATAGGTGGCAACGTCGAGATTTTCTTCGTCGGAGACATCCGGTAGCATGGCGTCAAGCGTCGTTGCCGCTTTCCTTCCATAGACCAGGTTGAACGGCGCCATGTGCGTCGTTTCTTGCATGGCCGTGTTGTATGCGAAGGTCACGTACGGAAGGATGGCATCCCACGTCTTGTGTTCGACGTCGACGTACATTGCCAGCATGTCGGCGATGGTCTTATTTAGGCGCTCGGTGAGGCCATTCGTCTGCGGGTGGTAGGCGGTGGTCCGGCGATGGCTTGTCTGGCTGTAGCGCAGGATGGCTTGAGCTAGTTCAGCCGTGAAGGCCGTACCTCTGTCGGTGATAAGGACTTCTGGGGCACCGTGACGCAGGAGGATGTTCTCAACGAAGAATCGGGCTACCTCGGCGGCACTGCCTTTGGGCAAGGCTTTTGTTTCGGCGTAGCGGGTGAGGTAGTCCGTAGCTACGACGATCCATTTATTGCCGGACGTCGACGTCGGAAAAGGCCCCAGTAAGTCCATCCCGATCTGCTGGAACGGTCGGCGAGGTGGCTCGATCGGCTGTAGAAGTCCGGATGGCCTTGTCGGCGGTGTTTTGCGTCGCTGACAGTCTCGGCATGTCCTTACGTAATGGGCGACGTCGGCAGAGAGGCGAGGCCAGTAGTATTTTTCTTGTATCCTCGCGAGCGTGCGGGAAAAACCGAGGTGTCCAGCCGTTGGGTCGTCATGGAGAGCTTGCAAAACCTCTGGACGCAATGCTGCGGGTACCACGAGGAGGTAGTTGGCTCGGAGAGGCGAGAAGTTCTTCTTTAGGAGAATGTTGTTTTGCAAGAAAAACGACGCCAATCCTCGCCTGAACACCTTCGGCACAATGACGGTCTTGCCTTCCAGGTAGTCTACAAGGCTCCTTAATTCCGGGTCGGCTCGCTGTTGTTCGGCGAATTCGTCGGCACTGATGGGTCCCAAGAAAGTGTCGTCAGCCTGGTCGTCTTGTGGCGGCGGTTCGACGGGGGCGCGAGACAAGCAGTCGGCGTCAGAGTGCTTTCGCCCGGACTTGTAAACGACAGTGATGTCGAATGCTTGAAGTCTTAGACTCCATCGTGCGAGGCGACCTGAAGGATCCTTCAAGTTAGCTAGCCAACACAAGGCGTGGTGGTCGCTCACAACTTTAAAGGGCCTGCCATAGAGGTAGGGACGAAACTCTGATGTAGCCCAGATGATGGCGAGGCACTCCTTTTCTGTTGTGGAATAATTTGCTTCCGCCTTCGATAGCGACCGGCTAGCGTAACTTACAACCCTTTCTAGTCCGTCAGTCCTCTGCACAAGCACGGCGCCAAGTCCTACGCTGCTTGCGTCGGTGTGGACTTCGGTATCGGAGTTTTCGTCGAAATGCGCAAGTATTGGCGGCGATTGCAGGCGTCGCTTCAGTTCTTCAAATGCTTCGACTTGCGGCGTCTCCCACTTGAACTCGACGTCGGCCTTCGTAAGGTACGTCAGTGGCTCAGCGATCCTCGAAAAGTCCTTGACGAAGCGCCTGTAATAGGCGCACAGTCCAAGAAATCTACGCACTGCCTTCTTGTCGGCGGGCGGAGGAAAGTTGGAGATGGCTGCAGTTTTCTGAGGGTCGGGGCGCACTCCAGATTTGTTGATGACGTGGCCCAAGAACAAGAGCTCCTCATATGCGAAGCGGCACTTTTCTGGCTTTAACGTGAGTCCGGAGGTTTTGATTGCTTGAAGAACTGTTTCAAGGCGCCGCAGGTGTTCTTCGAAGCTTGAGGCAAACACAACGACGTCGTCCAAATAGACCGAGGCAAGTCTGCCACTTCAAGCCTGCCAGTACTGTATCCATGACGCGTTGGAAAGTCGCAGGTGCCGAGCAAAGACCAAACGGCATGACCTTGAACTCGAACAGTCCGTCTGGTGTTATAAACGCAGTCTTCTCCCGGTCCCTCTCGTCGACTTCGATTTGCCAGTAGCCGGTTTTGAGGTCCATCGACGAAAAATACTTAGCGTTGTAGAGTCGATCCAAGGCGTCGTCAATCCGTGGGAGGGGGTATACGTCTTTCTTCGTGATCTTGTTGAGGCGACGATAATCGACGCAGAAACGTAGGGTTCCATCCTTCTTCTTCACTAACACCACGGGGGACGCCCACGGACTCTTGGACGGCTGGATGATGTCGTCGCGTAGCATTTCGTCGACTTGTTGCCTTATGGCTTCACGTTCGCGCGCCGAAACTCGGTACGGGCTCTGACGGAGTGGGCGGACATTTTCGTCGGTGATGATGCGGTGCTTGGCGACAGGGGTTTGTCGAACTTTTGACGACGACGAGAAGCAGTCCTTGTATTGCAGGAGCAGAGCTTTCAGTTGTTCTTTCTTATGCCTGGGAAGGTTCTGATTGACGTCGAAAGTTGGTTCAGGTATTATAGTCGTCGTTGCAGGTGCACTGGAATCCGTGAAGGCGAAAGCACTGCTGGCTTGTACTATTTCGTCGATGTAGGCGAACGTGGTGCCTTTGTTAATGTGCTTGTATTCAGGGCTGAAGTTCGTGAGCATCACCTTTGCTTTCCCTCCACGTAGCTCAGCTATGCCTCTAGCGACGCAAATTTCACGGTCGAGCAGTAGGTGATGATCGCCCTCGATGATGCCCTCCATGTCTGCAGGCACTTCGGTACCGACGGAAATCATTACGCTGGAGCGAGGCGGAAGGGTGACTTGTTCTTCAAGCACATTCAAGGCATGATAACTTGAGCTTGTATCCGGTGGTATCGCGTTGTGCGTTGAAAGCGTTATCGACTTGGATCTTAAGTCGATGACTGCACCGTATTGGTTTAGAAAGTCCATGCCTAGGATGACATTCCTGGAGCAGTGCTGCAGGATTACGAAGCTCGCCGGGTAAGTGCGGTTGTTTACCGTGACTCGCGCTGTGCAGATTCCAGCCGGCGTTATTAGGTGGCCTCCCGCTGTTCGGATATCGGGTCCTTGCCAGGCCGTCTTCACCTTCTTTAACTTGGCGGCGAACGCGCCACTGAAGACGGAATAGTCGGCGCCAGTGTCGACGAGAGCGGTGACGTTATGACCATCGATGAGCACGTCTAAGTCGGTAGACCGTCGTATACTATTACGGTTAAGTCGTGGCGTCTGATCACGGCTGCGTCGGCTTGCTCCGCTGCTGCTACGTCGCGTCGGCCGGTCTTCTTGCGGCGGCGAAGTGCTGTCAAGGCTGTTGCTAGGCGGCGTGCTGATATCTCGTCGTGATGATTCGCGAATCGTCGTCGTCGGCGGCGGAGGATCTTCGGCATTGCGTCGTACAGCAACCGCACCTCCATCGGTTGCTGTCTTTAGTTTCCCGGGTAAGGGCTGGAAGATCGGCCCCGGGTGGGACCGGTGCACTGACGGCGATGCGGCGAGATGTAGCGGCCTGGTGACGGCGAGCGTGAGGGTCGTCGGGGTTGCCACTGGGCTCCGGCGAGGTAGTCGGCGATGTCGCGCGGTCGCTCACCCCGCACTGGACGCGGCGCGTTGACGGCAAACCCTCGTAGGCCCATCTCGCGGTATGGGCATCGGCGGTAGACATGGCCGGCTTCCCCGCAGTGATAGCAGAGCGGGCGGTGGTCGGGGGCGCGCCAAATGTCCGTCTTCCTTTGGTAACTGCGCTGGGCGACGGGCGGACGTGCCGGCGGCGGCGGCGGTGGACGACGGAACTGCGGCGTTACGGGGCCCTGGCGCGAGCGCGGAGGGGGGCCTTGACGACGGGCGACGGCGGCGTAGGTCATCGCTTCCGGCTGGGGTTGCGGCGATTCGGGAAGTCCTAACGATTGCTGGATTTCCTCCCGCACGATATCGGCGATGGAAGCAACTTGAGGCTGCGACGACGGTATTAACTTCTGCAGCTCTTCGCGTACTATCGCCCTGATGGTGTCTCGTAGGTCGTGGGAGAGTCCTTGGAATTCCACGTACTGTGGCGTCGAACAGCGATTGTATTGCCGGTTGCGCATGTCCAGTGCTTTCTCGATCGTCGTAGCCTCCGAGAGAAAGTCTTGAACTGTCGTTGGTGGATTCCGAACAAGTCCGGCGAATAGCTCCTGCTTAACTCCCCGCATGAGCATGCGAACTTTCTTGTCCTCTGGCATAGCGGGGTCGGCGTGCCGGAATAATCGAGTCATTTCTTCAGTGTACATACCGATGATCTCATTCGGGAGCTGTACACGGTTTTCCAGCAAGGCTGCAGCTCTTTCTTTACGTACGACGCTAGTGAACGTGTCCAGGAATGCGGCTCGGAAGAGGTCCCAGGTTGTTAGTGCACGCTCCCTATTCTCGAACCAGGTTCTGGCGCCGTCTTCAAGCGAGAAGTAAACATGGCGCAGCTTGTCGTCGCAGTCCCACTTGTTGAACGTAGCGACCCGGTCGTATGCCTCCAGCCAGTTTTCAGGGTCTTCGCATGGCGATCCGCGGAAAGTCGGCGGCTCCCTGGGTTGTTGCATCACGATTGCAGATGTTGGCGCAGGGGCTGTCATGGTAGCTGCTACCGAGGTCGTGACTTTAGTCTTCTTGGTCGCTGTGGTCTTCTCGGGAAGAAGGCCGTACTCCGACAGAAGTCCTTGCTGCCTACGGCTAGCTCGCTGGTCCTTGGCGACGTTGGCGCTGTCCTCCGGTTTCGGGCTTGGATCACGGCTTTGCGGGGGCGTTCGCTGCATGAACGCACTAGCACCTCCACCAGATGTCACGTAGTAGTGACGCTGAAGTAAACAGTAGTAAAACTGTGTATGGCGAAACTGGTTGTTTATTGGGCGAACCTGTGCCCACAAAAGCAAGCTACACTCGAAGCACAACGAAAGCGGCGAACACAGCCGGCGGTCGTCGAAATCTGATCAGCGGCGCGACGCGTCGGCTTTTATACCTGAGTCATCGAAGGTTCCAGATTAATCCCTGATGCCCGCGTGTCTTCCAGAAAGTTCTAGACAATTCGCGTCGGTCACACAATCAGATAACATAAGCGTTGGTGAAAACAGGCAACGAAAAGAAGCATCGATAACGTTCTAGAAACTTCCGATACAGGCGCGTCCTGCGCCGAGCGATAACGTTTAACATTCGTTAGCCGGTGGAAAGTGGCCACCGGTGAAAGATAAACATGTATACGTGTCAATATGGATTCCCGTGAAGTGGGAACCACTTCCATCCGGCGCATGCGCTGAAAAGCTCATGAAATAAAGTTTTATTTCATTCATTGGGTTTAAAGTGGAAGGAAACATCAACAGATCAGCCGTAGAGATAAGCAAGAGACGATTAGAGTACTGGTGGAAGAAAAGCAGGGAAAAGATGGATACGACCTGATCTCTTAAAATCATAGGCAGCGGTACAAGGTAAATTTTTGAAAATGAAAAATGACAGCAGATCCACGAGGTGAATGATGATGAGTGGGCGAAGCTCCGGAGGGAATCATCGGATCTCCCGCTTAAGGGGACGCTAGCACAAACGCGTTAAAAACGTGCAGTACTCTCTAGTAAGGGGGAGCGGCCACAGCGTCGTGCGCAGCCATTTACACATGCCGGAACGTGCACCGCGTTTGCCGACGCCATCACATGACTGCTGAGAGAGTATACCCCCCTATTCATAAACGCTCCTCGACTTGAACTTGACTTGCCACCGCTTTGGGCAGCGCGTTCGAAACGCGTTGAAGGTAAGGTGGAGAGGCCACAGCGTCTTACACCAGCTTCTTACACGGGCCGTAACGCGCTAGCACAAACGCGTTAGAAACGCGCTAGAAACACGGCCTTTCGTTAATGTTGGGTATTTATAGCCATCGTGGTGCGTTTGTCCATGTCCGCTTCGTGGCGTAGTGGGCTAACGCCGCGCGCTCGGAAGCGAGGGGTCCCTGGTTCGATTCCGCGCTACGGACACAACTTCGGAATTTTTTTCTCATTTTTCTCAGACTGGTTACACACTACTACTACGGGGACGGAACGGGTGCCGCTATAAGGAGCTTCGCCCCTAAAATAATGAGAGGTGTACAAAAATGCTAGATAAGGAACATGTATAGACCTACACCACGGCGCTACGTCACGAAAATGCGGTGGCGTTGTCGTCGGAATTTAGTTTCGCTTGGTAGGCACTCCGCCGCCGAGCCGCCGCCCGTGTCACGCCTACTACAGCAGCCGCTGGGTTTCGCGGGTGGTTGTGCGGTTCCATCTGTGAGGTCTTTATTCTATGATTTTACAATGAAAGAAACGCAGTATGTGGATGAGCTGAGTTGCGTCGAAATACGCAAGAGACTAAAGTTTTCATAGGTTTCCTGTTGATGAAAACTGTCGCAAGCAATGGGCCGCCGCGGTAAAAAGCGAAAGTTGGATTATGATACCAGATCATCCATTATGCGCAAAACATTTCGTAACCGTTAAGCTTCTCTTTTATTTTGATTGGCGTGCATTAGCCGATCTTAGGATCGTTATTAGCGTGCCATTATAATTGCTTGCCGCACTGTGAGAAAGATAGATTAGGATTAGCCTTGAATGTAGGTCGAGCGAGCAGATGCCCCACAAAACACGTCACATTCGAATTTGTTTTCATCTCAAAGAATTGAGCCACCAGCAGTGTAAATATCCTGTCACACATTCACATACGCAGGCAGCAGGGTCACAACTGCGTTTATTGCAGTGTGGAGGTCATAAACTCGCCTAAACGTGTCAGTTAAATTTCGAGCGCGAAACAAATGTACAGTGTTAGTACAGAGTCGGAGCGATCGGACAGCCGCGTACAACAGCTAGCTCACACTGCGCGGTCCTACACAGGCGACGTCGCTGTAGGGCCGGTACCTTGCCGGTCCCATCACCGAGGCGATCGCTTCTATCGCCGCTCACGGCGACGTAGAAATCGGCTACAGCTTGTTTTTAACATAAAATAGTTCTTAATAGAAAAGCTATCTCGAATTTGCGCGTGTTTCGTAAAGCAGCGCCCAGTACTAAACCACTGGCGCCATCCGGAGCAACGACCCGACGGCATTTCGTCTCGCAGACGGAAACCGAAGCACCGGCCGTCTCAGCGAGGCGGCTCGGCTGGCTTGCAAGTACTACGTTTCGTTTGTTATTCGCACCAACGACACCGACAAAACCGATTCATTTAAGCCCACGTTAATCGTGTTGTCAAAAATAAGCGCACAATGATGAGCAGCAGGCCAGATCGCAAGCGCTGTCGGCCGCCACTGTCGGCCGTCAATGCGGCGGTCAACGAGCTAGGCCTAGCATCTCGTTCGGCCGTATCCCGATGGGGGCGAGATGCAAGAACGTGCACTGGGTGCACATTAAAGAATCTCACGTAGTCAAACTTAATCCGGCGCCCCCATTACTGTGTGCTTCCTAATGAAATCGTGGTTTTAGCTCCCCCACCCCATTAAAGAAAATGCGCCAACCGCGCGTGCAAGCGGTGGCGGCGAACGTGGGCGGAGCCAAACGTTGGGCGGGGCCTACGCGACGTCGCTATAGGGCCTAAAATATATCGACGGCGCCTACCGCTGTTTACAAACATGGTGTAGGTCTATAGTATACCCGATTAAATCAATCAGGTTAGGTGACTATATGTCGCCGCCCCGTTTCAAAGGGGATGCCAATAAATCATCATCATCAGCGGGGAGAGTGCCTGCCGCACGCAACCTGCCGCAAGTCGCGACGTGTTTACGCGCGCGGCCGCTACTCGCGGCGCTGCTCTTAAAATTCCTTGATGTTGGAAAGTAGCGGCACTCTTTGATCTACGCCGCAACACCCTCGCCGGCGCTGTCAACCTCCTGTTTTTCTCCCCCTCTTTCACGGAGCCAGCCCATCCGCCACGCTGAATGGCTGCGGCGCATGATACTACCCTGTCAGTTGACCCTGACGTCACGAAAAGGGCGCGAAACTTGCTTTCGAGCGTTTTATTTCCTCCCGGCGGCCATGCGCTTGCCAAGCGGTGGTCGCCCTGTCGCTCAGAACGAGCGTTTCCTAGTTTTTCCGTCTTTCCGTAAGAATTTGAGCTTCGTTCTCCGTGGAAATGCCTTGCTGCGGCACGTTTCAATGCAGCAGCAGGTCAGAGAAAGGGCTAGCATTATTTTCTATTCCTTGAGGACAACGGAATGTCGTTCGCCGCAAGCAGTGGCTCCATAACATCGGGAGAAAAGATTTCGCGCCTCCTAAGTCCGTCGTTTTTTTGCCAGGTGAATCTTACAGCTTTCCTTATATTAGTAGGTGAAGTGGCATGGAGATGTTAAAGCGATTTGCAAAGCCGGTCTCTTCGTTCAGTTCAATACAGAGCACCTATAACTGTGCTTATAGTTTTTTTTTTTTCCAAGTGAGTCGCTTAACTTTTTTGTTAACTCTTCGTGCAGTGACAAATCTTTTCTGTGTTCTCGCGCGTGCGTTAGTCTTCAAATGTATATAATTTATAAGTTAATGCCTGTAACTCCTATTTTGTAATTGTGTGTGCGTGCGTGCAGGTATGTGTGTGTGTTTGTGTATGTGTGTGCGCGTGTGCATGTATGTGTATGTCTGTGTGTGCGTGTGTGGGTATGTGTGCACGCGTGCGCGTGTCTGTGTGCGCGCGCCAAGGAGAAATACTTCGTAGTTAACGTGGTACTTTTTTTCTAACCACCCATCGGTCCGGTCTGCAACCTTCGGCGCCGTCTAGATCATTCTGTAGTTCAGTGCTGTCAGATATGAAATACGGGTAGCGATTTTCATCGTGCGAAAAAGCGCGAATAAGTATTATTTTGTTGAATTAAACCAAACAATTATCTTCTTTCCTGCATATAGACATATGAACTTGAGTTGGTTAATAGAAAGTGGGATGAATGGGATGGAAGACATGGGATGAATTAGAACGGAAGGTTATATCTGCCTGCTCGGACAAACTGGGTATTACTGTTCAACCGTCAACAATTGAGAGAGCTCACAGGATGGGGAAGCATAATAACGATAAACCAAGGCCCATTATTGTGAAGCTTGGACTATTCAAGGACAAACAGCGTCTTCTTTCTGCGGCTTCGAAACTGAAGGGCAGCAGAATATCGCTAAGTGAAGACTACTCCCAGCAGGTTCGGCGATGTAGAAGCAAACTGATTGCTTATGCGCGGGAACAGAACTCTGGAGCTAGATATAAGCTAAAGTACAACAAGATGACTTATGAAGAAAAGACTTATGTTTACGATGGTACAACAGATTCCGTACGGGAGTACATTCAGTATAGCAAACAAAGCGTGAGCCGCCACGGCTCAGAAGAGACACGGCGGATTGCCTGTCCGTCATCGTTATCAATAGTAGGAGCCTGAAGAATAAAACAGACGAATTCTCTAGCCTACTGCGCATTTCACAACCTGATATTGTCATCGGGACAGAATCGTGGCTCGACCCTGGCATATCGGATTGTGAAATGTTTCCATCCGAATACATAGCTTATCGAAAAGACCGTAATCACCAGGGAGCAGGTGTGTTCAATCTTGTACATGACAGAATCAGAAGTGTACCGTTATACTGTGATGATGTTTCTTCAGAATGTATTTGGTGCAGAATATTGGTCTCTGGTGGTAACAGCCTTGTGGTGGGATCTTTCTACAGGTCACCATCTTCAACAAGCATAGAACCATTTCGCGGCCTTGCACGATCACTGTCGATGTTGTCATCGGAAATTATTCTACGTGGGGGCGATTTTAACATGCCTGAAGTTGTATGGCGTGACCGCTATCCTGTAGCGACGAGCGGCTCGGCACTTCACGCGGCCTTCATTGAACTAACACGGAACAATGAACTTGCTCAGTTTGTGAATTTCCCAACGCGTTACGGTTCAGCTAGGGACAGTACGTTGGACTTGTTGTTTAGCAACAACGATGATTTAGTTGAAGCAGTTACGGCAGCACCAGGAATCATGAGGTGGTAAATGCAACAATAGTGTGCAAGAAGTTACAGGTTAGCAAGAATTGCCCGAGAAAGGTTTTTGTGTATGAACAGGGGAATTATAATGCCATAGATGAAGAGTTACACTTATTCCTGCCAGTATTGCTGGAAATACTGCAGTCAGTGCAGCATAGAAAGTTTATGGGCTCTGTTCAGAGACAAACTCCTGTTTTTGGTCGCTAAATACATTCCCTCAAGAGTGGTATCATCTAGACGTAGAATGGATAAACCTTGGATTAAGAAAGAACTGCGTCTGTCAATAAGAAAGAAGGCCGGAGTATACAAGGCATTCAGGACAGCACCAAGTCAGAACTTATATGACAAGCTTAGAACTCTAACTAAAAACTTGAAACAAGAATTAAAGACAGCAAAAAGAACATACTTATCGTCGCTAGCTGATAAAATAATATCTAATCCTAAGGAGTTATGGCGATATGTCAAAAGTAATAGAAAAGACAGTGCTCTCCGGCATGAAAGTGATATGTTAACTGATGACACAAAAAAAGCTGATTGCTTTAACGAATATTTCCACTCCGTCTTCACAGCATGTCATCATATTCCGGTACCTGAATTACACGAACAATTACCTCAAATGAATGACATAGTTTTAAATGAGGCTGGAATTAGGGCTCTGTTGTGCAACATTAATCCTCATTCTGCTCACGGTCCAGATGGTATATCAAATCACGTCTTGAAGCGCTGTTCATACAGTATTGCCCCTATCTTGGTTGAATTATTTACCTAGTCAATAAATTGTCAAAAATTACCTAGTGACTGGAAAATGGCCAATGTAACTCCTATATTTAAAAGTGGTTGTCGGGCTTTGGCAAGCAATTACAGACCAGTGTCTTTGACATCTGTTTGTTGTAAAACACTAGAACATGTTATTTACTCTGGTATTATTAAGCATCTTCATAACCATGATTTCTTCATCCCGACCCAGCATGGATTTCGCATGGGATTATCCTGTACCACTCAACTTACTGAATTCATACATGAAGTTGCACTCGGCTTTAACAATAGTACACAGATACATGCTGTTTTCATTGATTTCCGAAAGGCGTTTGACGTAGTCCCGCGTGACTTACTTTTGTACAAACTGTCATTTCTTGGCCTCCCCGATTCACTTTACGGTTGGCTTAAAGATTATTTGTATAAACGGCAGCAAAAAGTGGTTCTGAACGGTGCGACGTCGAGAACGGTTAATGTTTTATTAGGTGTGCCTCAAGGGTCGGTCCTTGGGCCGTTGCTGTTCCTTATTTTTATCAATGATTTAGGTGAAGGCGTTGTTTCGAATATCAGACTGTATGCGGATGATTGCGTTGTATAGACCTTTTCATCGGGCGAGGAGGAAAGGGCGCGCGACGACGCTTTCCTCCTCTCTGGCTTGTGCGAGCCGGCGCGGCGCGGCTTGAATGTGTTGCCGGTCGCGCGCTGCGCAACGATTCGGAAGTGTTTTAGCTAGTTCTGAGTGCAATTTACGGGATGTCAGTTCTTACGAGGTCGTCGAACAACCACTGTGTAGCGTTTAGGTGCAGCAGTAGCCACAGTATCTCGAAATTTCTCTTGGATTTGCAAAAATGCGACGCGCATCATCAGCCGCGGTGTGTGTATGTGTTGTGAACTATGTTGGATGTATCGGTTTTCACTCGACGAAGAGTTGTAAAACATTTGCATCAGCCACCCACATCGTTCTCACGCATTTTAAGTCTAGTAGACTTCAGATCACTATGTCTACGCTAGCCTCCTGCAAGAGGCCGAAGACTTTGCTCGACACAGCGAGCACTGCGGTTGGCAAACCAACATGATACACAGAATTGCTTCGTGCTTAGATCGCCATTGCCTTTTTTGCCCTGTAAGGCACATTATACAAAGGGGATCGCAAAAAATAATCCAACAGCTATTTGTCAGGACACAATTTCCGTAACGTGGGTGAATGCGTCGTAAATGACTGAACTTAAGAGACTGGAAAAAAAAAAGTTCATATGTCCTCCTTTTGCGGCAAAATAAAACAGAACACGGAATAACGACGCAATAAGACTCCGCATGGTCGTGCCGCATGCTTGGACCACTTGAAGCATACGCTATATAGAACAAACAGATCTATAACACAGCATTTAGTACTGCCTCGTGCGCTCGCACAGTCTGCAGCTGGTCGTTCGAAAAGTGTGATTCGCACTGTACGGTATGCGGTTATTATTAACCAAACTATTTTATTTGTAGGCGGAAACCTTGCCCAGCAAACAAGGCAGTCGCCCAGTGTATCTACACATAACAACTTGAACGCTTGTCAAAGTAAACAGCACGACTTGTTCTCCAGCAGAACGGTACTCACGCTGTTAGGATAGTCAAATGTTTCGTAACTACTCGTTGCAGCTAAACCAGAGCTTAGAATTACAGTGCTGAGAATGCTGCAGTAAGGTAACATTGGTGAAACGATTTTTCAGAAATACCTAACTGATATCCGAGGCTGATTGTAAGCTCAAACAAACGTGCGCACCTCGAGCTGAGTGCTCCGTCCGCCCTAACACCAGCAGTTACTCCAGCCGCTTAATTACTTCAGTCTTAAATTCCTTCACTACGCCTCAAAGGACCATTCCCCACGTAGAAGACGCCATTTCATGCTAAATAGACCGCGCGAGTGCGAAAAAATCCACCAGAAACTGCCGCCGAGCGTATACCACCGCATACAACAAGGGCGTTCGCCCAAGCCAGCATGCCAACTGCCCATAGATGGCGCCACTGCCTACGCAATGGCGGCGCCCATGAAAAAACGGTCTATACCATCCTGTGTCATGTGCCGACCATACGAGTGTGTTGCAGTTTGATCTCGAAAAAAATTGTTCCTGGTGTGCTAAATGGAAGATGGATTTGAACGTAGCAAAGTGTTATCATGTTCAATTTACGAACAAAAGGAAAAAAGTGCCTAGTTCATACTCTCTAAATAATGTTTTAGTGCAATGCGTTGATGAAGTCAAATACCTAGGCGTCACTTTAACGGCGGCATATGACTGGACATCCCACATTGACATAACAAGCGCTAAAGCCTTTTGCACCTTTTCCAGAGGAACTTCAAGTATGCGCCCAAACCTTTGAAGGAAACTTTATATCTTACAAATATTAGGCCGGTGTTAGAATACGCTTGCACAGCATGGGACCCCTTCACAAAAGTTCTCGAAGATAAGTTAGAGCGTGTTCAGAAAAGGGCTGCAAGATTCGTCACGGACATCTACGACTACAAAATTAGAGGTTCGCAAATCAGGGAAAATCTGGGGTTGAAGTTGCTGTCCACACGCAGAAAAATAATCAGGTTAAAGCTTTCACACAATATTAACAGCGGTAACACAGGAATCGATAAGAACATATATTTCAAACCACATCATTATCAGTCTAAGAGACGCGACAATTCCAAGAAAATAAGGGCCTACCAAAGTCGTATTAATGTATTTAAATTTTCATTCTTTCCGCGAACAATTGCGGAATAGAATTTGCACCCGGATGAGCTAGTGTCTGCACCCAATTTTTCATCTGCCATTGAGAACTTTACATGAATCTGTTGTAGACAATATTTCCAGTGTACCGTTTCATGCATTGTGTAACAAATTTTATAATCGGTTGTTTTCTTTGTTTTTTTATTTGATGTGTTGTCTTTCTCTGTAATAACGATTATTGTATTTGTAATACCATAAATGGTATGATGCTGTTTTTCTTGAAGTTCAATATATGACCTTTATGTTTGTAATTAACCCCCCTACGATAATGCCCAACTCTGGCGCTGTAGGCATTTGTAATAAGTATAAAAATAAGTCAATTAACAACCCCTCAATAATATCTTGGCAGCCGCCATGAAGTAAAAAAGCCATACGCACGGAGGCGAAGTTACGTATCTGGCGTGTATTATTCGCGGATGCTCATAAAGTACAAACCACGTGCTTCTGATAATCTGCCCCAATTCTATTAAACTTGACATCTGGAAGTCTGTAAGTTAATTATCAAGTGCCCCAGTATTAGAGGTTTCCGTGTGAGCAATCAGCTTTTTTTTTTTTTTTTTGTGTGAGCGAGAGAGAGAGAGTTAGGGTACTCCGAGAGGGGATGGAATGCAATTTCTCGTCGTTTCATAATGACGGAATACAGGCGCGTGTGTAAAGTTCTATGTTGGCTGTTTCGCAAACAGAGCACGCATTTTGCACAGTGGCATTGGTACAAAGGCTTTTGGCCCACTCATTTTGGCGAATTCCTTTAGGTAAACTATCACATTTCTTCTTGGTTACCTTCACTGAGCCTTTTAAGAGCCAGGATTATGAACCAAATTCTCGTTTATACTCTACGCTGCTTATATTATATGCACCCAATACACCGCGTTACGAACAAAGCAAGTGGCGACGTAGAGGCAAACAGCGCAGCCACTGCTTGGTACACATTTTTTCGCAGCGCTTATGCTTCTATTTATCGAAGCGTCCTAAAAAAAAAAAAAAAGTCACGACGTTCTTTTGGAAGCGTACTTTCGTCATGACAGTTTCACAAAAGGTTAAATTTCCATACAACGCTTCAAAAGGCCGAATAAACAAGCGCGCGCATTGATGCAAATGCGGCTGCAGCGAGCCAAAGAGCGGTTCAGCGTGCCGTGCGCACCGCGCCGGCCCGGGGAGGGGAGAAATCCGAGGAGAATTCAGGAAAGCGCGCGTGCGGAGGAGAGTGTCACTACTTTCAAGATCAAGGGGCTTTAGTTCTTCTTAAAGAGTTCTAGCGCAGCAGCGCCATCATACCAGCTCTAAGCCGTCCGCTCTACCCGCGGGCGGACATGGTGCGGATGGCTCTCCGATCGTCTGGACTAGCGTACAGAACTTTTCTATCCGCATGCCTGCTGGTTTCTCATAGGCTGGTCTGAGGCGGACGGCGTCATGCGTCTTCACACTTCCAGGCCTCATTAATGCGTGTTATCCCCGACAGAAACAGACGGAGCGCAGGAATTGTGTTGTGTTTACGCGAGCGTCGGAAGAAATATTTCAAGCGGTCGACTTCGTGATTTTTCGCGCCGTGCTTCGCGTGTGCATTGCTAAAGAGAAGTCCATCACATACACATGCGTTCTGAGTACAGCACATGTTCAGGGTGTGACGAAGTGAAAAGTGACCGATCGGTTCGTTGCCGCGAAGTGGTCAACGCCAGCCCTTTACAACTTTCAGAAGTGGTGACAAGATCAGTAGCGATAAGCTTTATCGCTGTCACTCCTCGTGTGCTATACAGGGTAACTGCACCGATGCTGGAGTCCCACCTGGGATGGATTTCGTGGCAGTCAACGGCGACGTGCGCTGCAAAGACCCTTTCTTGCGTTTGTTAAAAGCCACGGATCGCTCGGGCTACCCAGTATAAAGACTCTTTCCTGCGGATATCAGAAGCCACTGCTCGACGGTTGCCAGTATGAAGGTAAAAGTAAAAGAAAATAAAGCGTAGTTTTCTGACGATTGTATGAGTGCTTTCCGGCATTCCCGAGTGCGCACACGGTAAGCGCGCGGTCAACCACTTATGCGCTAGCCGACGCTCACTTCGTCTCGCAGCTGGGGCAGCTGGGGCCTACTCGCAGCCTTTCTTTAGCGCGAGCAACGAGCGATCTGTTAAAAGCCCAGTGTGAAAAACCAGGCGCACACCAATCTGTGTTCGGAAATGGGAGCGCAAGCACGTAGCCAGCCACACCAATCCAATCCAGAGGAAAGAGAAGGAGCAACGAGCGATCTGTTGAAATCCCAGTGAGAAAACGAAGCGCACACCAATCGGTGCTCGGAAATGCTATTGCAAGCACGTAGCGAGCCGCGCCAATCGAATCCAGAGTAAAAAAGAGGAGGGTGAGCGTCCCCTCTTGGTGCAACGCGAAACGTATTAAACTACAAATTAGTCTAATACACATTCAGTGTAAATCTTGTAATTATTAGAATGCTTACAACCCACGTTAATGTGACTAATATGGTACTAAATGCATTTATTTTATAACTTGCTTGTGCCTGTAATGCACTCGGTGGAACGACAAACAAATGAAAGAAGGCACGGCCATGCACCGACCGTATGATCACATGAGCCCCAGTTTGTCGACCGCCCATATGGCAACGCCCAAGGGATGATAGCCACCCAGAGTGAATCTAGATAAACCAATGAAACTGTAGGCGTGCCGATGGACAAACTTTGTCTTGTTACCATTAGTTCTTTCATCTTGGGGCGTCGTCAGAGCTCGTGAAGATCCCGAGTTTCGCCAAACTCGGCGCATCCTGCATAGCACCCCAGGTCCTGAATTCAAACAAGAGCTTGCGCAGTGTTGTCTGCCTATCGGTGGACAGTTCCGAATTGATGTCGATACGGCCCAGATACGTGTCTGCTGTCTCCACTACTTCTGACGTGAAACAGTTGTTAAGATTTGTTACTGCGTCTGCAAACGCTAACGCTGTGCCGTGGAACAGGTGTCGGTGCTCGTTGCTAAAGTTGGTAACATGTAATTGCGAATGGCCATCACGAAGCTGCACAACAGTTCGAGCCACGCAAACACCTTGCTTCAATAGGTGTTCCAAGCTAGTTTCGGCCACTGCTTCGCCATCGCGTAAGCCCCAGCATGTGACGTCGACGAGGACACTGGCTCGTGGAGAAAGCGTCACACTGTCTGCAGAAACACGAAGTACGTCGTCACGCCGTTGGCCGTCCTGTACGTCGATTACTAGTTCGGCTGAGAATGTGATACGACGCTCTTGCAGATCAATAATAGCGCCGTACTCCTGCAGGAAGTCCACCCCAAGAATAACGTCGCGGGAGCATTCGCGTAAAAGGCAGCTCGCTACGAATGTAGATCCTTGAATCTCAACTCTAGTCGTGCAGGCGCCCAGTGGAGTAACGACGTGGCCGCCAGCTGTCCGAATCTGCGAGTTATGCCAGGGCATGATTACTTTCTTCAGCTGCGTTGCCATTTTCCCGCCTAATATCGAGTAGTCAGCGCCGGTGTCGACTAAAGCACTAACGGCGTAACCGTCAATAGTCACTGGTATATCGAGCGAAAGCCGGTCGTCCCGTTCAGCTGCCGGTGATGTCGGATCGGTATCTTTCCGTAACTGCGTCCGTCGGAGGTCTTCAGTGCTTCAACCGTCAGCGACCTCGCCCCCAAAGATCGCCTTAGTTAGTTTTCACGGCGGGGACTGGGCGACCACTCGAGAGAATACCGCGGGGGCGGAGGAGAAAGTCGTCTCGGAGACGGCGATCGCGACTGCCGCCCGGCAGGCGGTGGCAAGCGCTGCTGAGAGAGGTAGTCCTCAATGTCCCGGCGTCGCTGGCCGTATCGGGGCGGCGGCGAGTATGCGGAAAAGCCGCGAAGCCCAAGGCGCCGGTATGGGCACTTGCGGTACAAGTGGTCAGGTTCACCGCAGTGGAAGCACAGAGGCCGGTGATCGGGTGTGCGCAAAAGATCCGACTTCCGAGGGGGCTTGAGTCTGTCGTCGACGCAGTGAAACGGTTGCTCCGGCCATAGGGCAACTGGAGCGGCATGAGCCAAGGGTGGCGGCGTGTACCCAGCGTCGTAGTACGATATCGGCTGCGCCGACTGAAGTGACACTGTTGGAGGAGCACGAACGAACAGCGGCGGAGAGGAAGCGGGGCAGGGCGCTTTAAGGCTTCCGCGTATGTCTGGTATTCAGGAAGTACTGCCGCGGCGTTATCAGGAGGCAAGGTGCCACGGAGCGGCTGGTGCAGTTCGTCCTTGATAGTACTTGCTATGGAGTTTACCGTAGGGTGCGCTGTTACGGCGGCCTTTTGCAACTCTTCACGGACTACAGAGCGGATGAGTTCTCGTAGACAGTCACTGTTGCTTCTTATGGCCGTGCAAATGTCAGCAGCAGACATGCCGCTCATGCACTTGCCGCTCAAACAGGTTCGACCGATGCAGAAGCATCTTTTCCATAGTCACAGCCTCGGACAAGAACGCCGCGGCAGTCTTCGGAGGGCTCCGCACAAGACCAGCTAAGAGCTGCTCATTGACCTCCCGCACCAGATGACGTAACTTCTTCTCCTCCGTCATTCTTGGATCAGCTCGTCTGAAGAGCCGCGTCATGTCTTCGATATATGTGGTCACAGGCTCGTTTGGCAACTTGACGTGGGCCTGAATCGCTCATTCCACTCGTTCATGGCCATCAGCACTGGTGCAGGTCTCCAAAAGCTGACGACAAAACTCGCGCTACGACGTCAGTTGCTCCTCACGGCTCTTAAAACACGTACGTGCGCCATCCTCCAGGTAGAAGTAGACGTGTCTCAGTTTTACCCCGTCGTTCCATTCGTTCACGGCAGCCACGCGCTCGAAGTCAACCATCAACTCTTCGACGTCTTCGAACACTGCCATGAAACGTCGTCGGGACCCCTGGGCTCTCAAGTGTGTAACGGCTCGGCATCGTGCTTGCCGTACTAGTTGGGGCGGTTTGAACAGAAACGCTGGTCAAACCGGTTGATGTGGTGAGAACCGTAGCGTCGACGACTTCCGGGGACAGTTGCCTGGTCCTGCGGCTGGCCCGATGCACGGGAGTGTCGACTGGCGCAGGATTAGTAGTGCGGATCCTTGGCGGGGTCTGCAACATGCGTGAGGGCGTGTACCCAGCACCTCCAGCAGTTTGTCACGGGCCTTCAGAGGAACTCTTTGGGGGTTTAATAAACCGTAGAGCAGCTGGCTCCTGGAAAATGCGTCCGTTGGGGCTGGTTCTCGAGCAGGGAAGACGCGCGGGGTCTTCTTTGGTCTTTTGGGCTCGACCACTCTTGCCCTCGACCTACTGCCTACAGGTGGCAATATATCTCCCTCAGCAGCTCCACGAAATCATCATCTATGCCTTCGTGCTTAAAAATAACCCATAACAATCCCCTGCCTACGATGATGATGATGATGATGATGATGAGTATCACGATTTATTGATATCCCCTTTGAAACGGGGCGGCGACAAATAGATACCTAGCCTGCTTGATTTAATCAGGTATACTATACATGTTCTTTATCTAGCATTTTTGTATACCTCTCATTCTTTTTCTTTCTTTTTTCAAAAATATACCTTGTACCGCAACTATAATTTTAAGAGATCATGTCGTATCAATCTTTTCTCTGCTTTTTTCCCACCAGTATTCTAATCGTCTCTTGATTATCTCTACGGCTGATCAGTTGATGTTTCCTTCCACTTTAAACCGAAGCGCTTCTGCGAGTTGCACGTTACGTACAGTTCTCGCTGGGTGGATCCCGTCGCATTCCATTAGGATGTGCTGAGTGGTCTCTGGATCTTTACTGCAGCATACACATGCCTCATCTAGTTCCGAATATTTGCTCCGGTATGTTTTGGTCCTTAGGCAACCGGCTCGAGCCTCAAATAGCAAGGCACTGCCCTTTGTGTTATCGTACAGACTTTCCCTTCTAATTTCTTTCTTCTCATTCTTGTAAATCTCCATTGTCCTTTTTGTTTCGATTCTTTGCATCCAATTCACGGTCTCTATTTCACTCACTTCCTTTCTGATGGCTCCTGGTTGTCTATTTACAGTTTAGATTATCCTGTACTTGGTTGCGAACTTCCTTGACCTAGTCCTCCATTCTGTTTCCACGCTTTTCATGTACAGATACTTGTGCACTTTAGCCGCCCATTTATTTTCATCCATGTTCCTGAGCCTTTCTTCAAAACTAATTTTGTTCTGTGCTTCTCTGACTTCAAAAGAGGCCCAACCCTGTCACCCTGCACTGCCTCATTTGTGGTATTACCGTGGGCTCCCAAAGCCAACCGGCCTACTGATCTTTGATTAACTTCCAAACCCGACAAGATATCCGATTTTAAGCATATAATGGCATTTGCGAATGTTAGCGCTGGCACCACTACTCCTTTCCAGATTCCACGCACCAACTCATACTTCTTGCGGCCCCACAGTGCTCTGTGTTTCATTAGTGCTGCATTGCGCTGCCCCTTTATTTCCAGATTATCCTAGTGGTTGCTTGAGTAATTCTTTCCTTCGTTTATTTGTACGCCGAGGTACTTATATTGCTTCACTATGGGTATTACTTGCTGTTGAATTGACACCACAAAGTTACTCGTCTCTTCATTAAAGATCATAATTCCTGATTTCTCTGTGCTAAACTTAAGGCCTAGATTTGTCGCTGCATTCCCACAGATATTCGCAAGTATCTGTAAATCTTTTTTATTGTCCGCTAGTAGCACAATGTCGTCTCCGTACATCAGTCCAGGGACCTTCTGTTGCACCATTTGTCCATTACGCATGTAGGATAAATCAAAACCAGTCGTCTTATCTATACCCTTAACGTAAAGCGTGAACAATGGTGACAGAGGGCATCCTTGCTTCAATCCTTGGTGAATTCCCACCATTTCATAACCTTTTCGACCTTCCCATACCACTTGTACTTGGTTGTCTCTATATATCTCCCTCAGCAGCTCCACGAAATCTTCCTCTATGCCTTCGTGCTGAAGAATATCCCATAACAATTCCCTGTATACGTTGTCATAAGCTCCTTTAATATCTAGAAATGCTATCAATAAAGGTATTTTCTGAGCTACTGAAATCTCTATGCGCTGAGTTAGTACAAACACATTATCCTCTAAGCGTCTGCCTGGCCTGAACCCATTCTGTAGTTCCCCCAGTACATCGTTTTTCTCCACCCACTTCGACAGTTCTAATTTTATGGCTTGCATTGCCATTCCATATATAACCGACGTTACTGTAACTGGCCTGTACGAGATCGTGTTATCCTTATCTCCTTTGCCTTTGTAGATTAAGTTCAACTTGCTTTCACGCCATCCAACGGGGATTTTCTTTGTTCTAATCACTTGCTCTATGGCATTAGTCAGCAGTGCCTTGCTTTTTGGACCGAGGTTTTTGATTGGCTGTATTGGGATTTCATCGGGTCTTGTTGTCGTGTTGCTAGGGACATTTTCTGCTGCCTTTTTCCAATAAAAGCTTTCTATGCTAAATTTTGATCTCTCAGGCCTCTCTGCTGTTGCTGGATCTGTTGTCTGAACTACGCTTTTTCTCGTGCCAAAGTTATCCCTAATAATGTCTGTGATGTACCGTAGCGCATCGTCTCCTTCGTAGATGTTACCATGTTCATCCCTTATAGCCGTTTGCAAGTTTTTAGTTGGAGCTCCGAGTGCTTTTATATGGTTCCAGAATCTTTTTGGGGCGCCTTTGTCTCTTTTGTGAATGTTATGCACCGAACGTTCACTTGCGCATTTAATTTTCTCTTGCACGAGCTCACTCGCCACCCTTTTCTTATCTCGGTATGTTTTCCATCTAAGGAGCACCTCTTCTTCTTGTAATCCCAACTTTTTGGCTTCTCGATGAGCCCTAGATTCCTCTTTACGCTCTTCTATAGCTTGTTTTATTTCCTTGCTCCATCACTTACGTGGTTTCCTCTTACCAATACAACAATTGTTTTGCCGTGTCTGCCTTATTTAATGCTGCATAACGTCCACCAGTTCCTTATATTTCCAGACCTGCTGTAGAAAAAGCCTCAATTTTCTTCTCTGTGTTGTCTGCGATCTCTGTTATTTGCTCGTCATTCATTTTTAAAAACTCTGAGGCTATTGGTTCATGTTCTGCGTTGGTATCTCGGCCAAACTTTAATGCTAAACGTCTAAGATCGCTTCCCAGGCTATTTTTTCCATTTTTGTCTATTATCATTTGGTCTAGTTGCTCGTAGACCATTTCCGAGACTAAGACGTAGTCGATACATGACTCCCTGTTTCCGCATTGCCACGTTACCTGTCCATGACACTTATTCTCCCTGTTAACTACTATAAAGTTCTGCTCATCACACAAATCCAGCACTAGAGAGCCGTAGTAATCAGTATATCCGTCTAAATGGTCCATGTGCGCGTTCATATCTCGCACTAATATCATCTGGCCCGGTTTGTTGAACTCATTAATTTCGCTTCTAATGCAATCAACCAATTCCTTATTTTTTTCTCTGCTATCACTACCTGTCCATAGGTAAGCTACTCCCAGCCACGTCTTTTTACATTGCCATGTGCCGCTAAACCATAAATGCTCGCCTCCTACGTTTCGCCTCCGTGAGCGCCATCTGCTGGTGTTGCAAGAAACCCAGCGGTGCGTGCGAGCCAGTTCACAGCAGTAGTGCCCGGAAAGTCGGGGGGAGAAGAGGCAGCGTCGCTTTAAAGAGAAGGAAGGTGACGCAGTTTATCGGCTCACCACCGACTTCGGTTCTAGCTGCCTAATTTAAACTACGTTAAACCTCGCTAAAACACGCAACACTATTATCGGTAAGTGCAAACTGTATGTCATACCGTCCGCACGGCCCGCCAAATGAAAACGACACATGAAAGGCGGCAACTATCCAGATTTTTCATGAAAGGCGGCACATACCCAGTGACACATACGCTGTGACTCAAGTTGGAATCAAAGAGGTTTATTGAAGAATGGCGCATACGCAGTGGAACATATCCTGTGGCCCGCGTCAAAGAGGTTCATTCAAGAGAAGCACATTGACGCAGCGTGCTGTCAAAGAGGACCACTGAAGCCCATGTTGGCATCAAATAGACTTCTTCAACAGTGGCGCATGCCCAGTTGTCATGAAAGAGGGTCAATGCAGAGCGGCACACACCCTGTGACGAAAGTTGAACAAGTGCCACAAACACAGAGTTACAAGTTTGTCTGACGGTTGGTTTTGAACCCGGTTTTCTCAGCACAACATCCCGGTGCTCTACCCATCTCAACACGGACTACGAATTGACCTAAGCTAGCGGGACAGAGGTTAGGCGTGGACAGATACATACCGCAAACCGGTTCCCAAAGAAGGCTAATGGCATTAAGAATCACTACATTTAGCGCCAAGATCGCTGAAATTGGAATACTAGTTATAGCGTGGTTTGCTCAGCGGCGTGGACCTCGTGACCCTCTCAGCGGTCACTCAAAATTAAGGATGGCTGTGCTGTGACGCGGTTACTCGAGCACCCGAGCCGTCGGTGCTTTCACCCTGGTACGTTTAGTGTTGTGCAGTGCAAACATAATGTGCCTTACGCGCTACGTTTGGATTTGCTGGAAAAACTGATCACTTGCTTTATGCATCGCTTATTGGTGCTCTACGGTGGAACAGTACTTCACGCAGAATGCCAAAAAGAAAAAGAAAGTCACAGTGAAAGAATATAGAGGCAGCGCGGTGGCATATACCATGTTTATTTTGGGTGTTGACGACTCGAACCTGACTGGCTTAACACAGTGAAGTCCCTAAGTGCAGCATCGCTCCGGCAACGAAAAGAACATGGCGGAGTCACGTGAACTGAGCTCACAAAAAGGCTGAAGATACGGGACTATAACGATTGGGATTCATTTCGGCGCGAATTATGGAAGGCGATTCTAATAGGATGTAAATTGTGTGCTTCTGGGGTATGTGGTAATACCAGCAAAGCTTGCCTATGCATACTTATTTACCGGAGAGGACCGACGTTCTGGGCATGTGCGCTCATAAATTTATTCAAGAAATAAAAATAAAAAGATGACAGATAGAAAGCAACCAGAAAGAAATGAGCAGGCCGCAATAAGTTTGAGTGAGGCCAGCTGCTGCAACATGAAATCAAGAGCTCTCTTGTGATCTATAATAACTCGGCACACAAACAAGAAGGCATGCTGGAACGATGGATGACAGAAAAAAATATCCACATGAAGTGGTGGCCAGAGTTTAGAAAGGGAGACCATGGTTATTAAGAACAGGGAGATGGCGAATGCGGTACCCATAGTAGGAAACATGGAAAAACGTACACAGAGAGGCGCACGTGCGAAAATCCAAAGAACAATAGGACGCTGGCAGAGGGACGTGTTCAAAGTCCCGACACCGCTGCAGCACTAACTTAACGAGGCAGTAAATATGGCGGGGCAATAAATGTGCATGCAGACAAACGGAGAGATGCAAAAAAAAAAAAAAAAAGAGCGTGAGCTTCTGTGCGGACTATAGTGCCGAAAGTGGCGTGCAAGTATACCGAAGGCGGTCTTGACGAAAGCGGTCGACATATTAGCATGTAGACGAGCGAGACCAGTGCTCATAAGCGACCTGAAAGGAAAGATCCACACGTCGGCGCGAAGCGTGACTTTCGGCAAACGCTTGATCAAGCTGGCTGCATGTACGGGTGCAAGCTTTAAGAGGATATATTTGCGTGATGATTATCACCATTAACTAATAATTCCCCTAATTAACTAAGATTACCACCATTAACTAATATTACTCACACACGAGGCCCCACGTGTACACAAATGCGCAAATTTCTTGAAATTTGCGCGTTTATGTACTTGAAGTTTCAAGCCCACTTGAAATAACCTGGGTCTGCGTTCCGTCTTCAGATTCTAAGAATGTATTTTGGAATATGTTATCGACCACCAGATAGCACAGAAACGTTCACGTCTTATTTGTATGAAAATATTTGCGAAATTACTACAAAATTTCCAAAAGCTAACATATCCTTATTTGGCGATTGTAACTACCCCGAAATTGATTGAGCTAACCTAACGTCACCCTGCCAACACTCCATCGATTTCGTAGCGCTTGCACTAGACTTTTCTCTAGTGCAAATAATTCAGAAACCCACCCATGGCAATAATGTTCATGACCTCGTTTTCACATCCATCCCTGAAACAGTTGTATCAGTTTCTTTGATGCCTGGTTTTAGTGATCATCTACTCGTTAACCTTACAATAGAACTACCCTTATACAAACGCACTACGACCCCTAAGCGCATATTTAATTATAAGAAGGCTGATTACACTGCCATCAACATAGGTTTAGAGAATTTCTACAGCTCGTTCATAGGTAACTTTGTTTCCCGACCTGTTGAGGAAAACTGGAAACTTTCTAAGGAAACACTAATGCAGCTTACACACGCTCATATTCCGCCAATTTACTTCCGGATAAATAGTTCAAAACCATGGCATCACAGGACGCTACGCTCATTGAAAAATAAAAAGAAACGCCTGTTCAGAATTGCTAAGCGGCAAGGAACCGCAGTGGCGTGGTAAAAAAAATCACAGCATATCCACGGGGTGAATGATGATGAGTGGGGCGAAGCTCCGGGGGATCATTCGGGTAAACCACAGCTACGGACGAGAGATAAAGAGAGCGCGCGTCGGGAACGAGAGAAAGAGAACGCGCGTCGGGAACGAACGCCCTTGTGCACCGCAGCGCCCCTAGCTACGGACGAGAAAGAGAGCGCGCTTCGGGAACGAGAGAAAGAGAACGCGCGTCGGGAACGAACGCCCTTGTGCACCGCAGCGCCCCTAGCTACGGACGAGAAAGAGAGCGCGCTTCGGGAACGAGAGAAAGAGAACGCGCGTCGGGAACGAACGCCCTTGTGCACCGCAGCGCCCCTAGCTACGGACGAGAAAGAGAGCGCGCTTCGGGAACTAGAGAAAGAGAACGCGCGTCGGGAACGAACGCCCTTGTGCACCGCAGCGCCCCTAGCTACGGACGAGAAAGAGAGCGCGCTTCGGGAACGAGAGAAAGAGAACGCGCGTCGGGAACGAACGCCCTTGTGCACCGCAGCGCCCCTAGCTACGGACGAGAAAGAGAGCGCGCGTCGGGAACGAGAGAAAGAGAACGCGCGTCGGGAACGAACGCCCTTGTGCACCGCAGCGCCCCTAGCTACGGACGAGAAAGAGAGCGCGCGTCGGGAACGAACGCCCTTGTGCACCGCAGCGCCCCTAGCTACGGACGAGAAAGAGAGCGCGCGTCGGGAACGAGAGAAAGAGAACGCGCGTCGGGAACGAACGCCCTTGTGCACCGCAGCGCCCCTAGCTACGGACGAGAAAGAGAGCGCGCGTCGGGAACGAGAGAAAGAAAACGCGCGTCGGGAACGAACGCCCTTGTGCACCGCAGCGCCCCTAGCTACGGACGAGAAAGAGAGCGCGCGTCGGGAACGAGAGAAAGAGAACGCGCGTCGGGAACGAACGCCCTTGTGCACCGCAGCGCCCCTAGCTACGGACGAGAAAGAGAGCGCGCGTCGGGAACGAGAGAAAGAGAACGCGCGTCGGGAACGAACGCCCTTGTGCACCGCAGCGCCCCTAGCTACGGACGAGAAAGAGAGCGCGCGTCGGGAACGAGAGAAAGAGAACGCGCGTCGGGAACGAACGCCCTTGTGCACCGCGGCGCCCCTAGCTACGGACGAGAAAGAGAGCGCGCGTCGGGAACGAGAGAAAGAGAACGCGCGTCGGGAACGAACGCCCTTGTGCACCGCAGCGCTCCTAGCTACGGACGAGAAAGAGAGCGCGCGTCGGGAACGAGAGAAAGAGAACGCGCGTCGGGAACGAACGCCCTTGTGCACCGCAGCGCCCCTAGCTACGGACGAGAAAGAGAGCGCGCGTCGGGAACGAGAGAAAGAGAACGCGCGTCGGGAACGAACGCCCTTGTGCACCGCAGCGCTCCTAGCTACGGACGAGAAAGAGAGCGCGCTTCGGGAACGAGAGAAAGAGAACGCGCGTCGGGAACGAACGCCCTTGTGCACCGCAGCGCCCCTAGCTACGGACGAGAAAGAGAGCGCGCGTCGGGAACGAGAGAAAGAGAACGCGCGTCGGGAACGAACGCCCTTGTGCACCGCAGCGCTCCTAGCTACGGACGAGAAAGAGAGCGCGCGTCGGGAACGAGAGAAAGAGAACGCGCGTCGGGAACGAACGCCCTTGTGCACCGCAGCGCACCTAGCTACGGACGAGAGAGAAAAACGCCGGACGCGTTCTCCGGAAGCCGGAAGCTGGCTTCCGGAACTGGAAGCGGAACCGGAAGTGGAACCGGAAGTGGAAACGGAAGCGGAAGTCGGCTTCCGGTTATACTATACATATACATATATATGTATATGTGCGTATACATACATATACGGACACACAACGCCATCTAGTGAACACTCCAAGACCTAACGAGAGGTGGCTACATACAGAGGATGTACAGACCCATGGCTTAAGGAGCTTCGCCCCTAAAAATAAGGAGTCCGAAAAAAACTATTGCTTTAACATTCGTAGCGCTAAGCACAAATTCTTTTCACATGACCTCCAATCCATGATACAAAATAACCCTAAGAAATTCTGGGCAGTGATTTCCCCTCGAAAAGACTCAGGCCGAATTTCACTCCAAGACAGTACCGGAGCACCTATTTCTGAAGAATCCTCAGTTGCTTTTAATAATTTTTTTTATCTCGATGTTCACACGCGAGGATTACTCTATCGTTCCCGCAATCGCAGACGTAAACTACAGGTATCTGGCACCAATAAAGATTGACGCCTCCGGCGTCTCCTCTCTAATTAAGACACTAAAGGTGTCTACCTCAGCCGGCATTGATGGTATAAATAATAAAATTTTAAAGCATACATCCACATATACAGCGCCCATCCTATCACGCATTTTTGAGCAGTCCTTATCCACAGGGGAACTACCATGTGACTGGAAAGTCGTGAAAATCATTCCCATCTTAAAGTCTGGCGATAAAAGCAAGATAAGTACCGACCCATATCAATAAGAAGCATTCCATGTAAATCACTAGAGCATGTCATAGCATCTAATATTGTGCAGCACTTAGAACCTAACAATTTCTTCTATCCAAAGCAACACGGTTTTAGGAAAGGACTTTCCTGTGAGACTCAACTAATCGAAGAAGTAGTTTATTGATGTGAAAAAGTAGAGAGGTCGGCCGGAATATGGAGCATCTGGCCTGCTACTCTACGTAAGGGAAGGGGAGGAGGGGAAGAAAGAGGGTCACAATGGTGGATGATAATGGGAGGAACTAGGTGAAAGGACACATTGCACAGATGATTATCACAAGCGTGAGTCCAGGCCCGTGTCGCCTAAGAAGCGTGAAAAAGCTCGCATTGCCTCTGTTGTCTGACAACTCTGTGGCCCTGCGCCTAGCAAGAGGTCCCCCGACAGTGGTCTATTATATAAATGCCTCAAGGTGGCTGCCAGTGTGAGTCTTTCGCGTGCATACTCAGGGCACACCACGAGCACATGGTCTATAGTCTCTATAACACCACACACTGAACAGTCCGGGGAGTCTGTCCGTCCAATGATGTGCAAATATTTGCGCGTGAAAGCGACGCCTAGTCGCAGTCTGTGTATCAAGCATGTATGAGGGCGTGGAATTCCACGCAGAACAGGAAATTGCATATCGGGATCCAGCCTTTTAAGGCGAACGTGACGAGCGTCTGGCTGGGCCCAGTATGTTTTCGTCGCACTCCTCATTAATTTCGACAGGAGGCATGTGATGTCTGGTCTAGAGAACGGCACTACAGTTCGCAGGCCATTGCTGAGGGCGCGCTTTGCTTCAGCATCGGCCATCTCATTACCATTGAGCCCACAGTGTCCTGGGATCCATTGGAACACTATGCGGTGGTGTTTTTCTTGAGCGCATGAAAGTAGCTCGGCGATCTGCAGTGCCAGAACCTGATATGCGGTGTGGCGCAGGAAGCATCTCAAAATTTGCAGCGCGGGTTTTGAGTCCGTGAAAATGCACCACTCTTGAGGTGCACTTTCACCCGCAGAAGACCCCGCAGATGTGGCGAATCGCTTCCCGTATAGCCACAAGCTCTGCAGCGGTTGAAGTCGAATTATGATCTAGAATGAAACCTCGAGTCATCTGCTGGGCTGGTATCACCACAGCTGCTGTCGATGCCGTTGATGACGCGGACCCGTCTGTGTATTCTGACCAGATGTATGCCAAAGTAAGTTGTTGTAGTCCGCTAACGGGAACCATTGATTTCTTTAGTATGCCGGGGACGTTCACGCATACCGAAGGTTGAGTCATCACCCACGGTGGTTTGACGGGGTCATATGGAAGGGCATAGCCTGATGTTATGTGGGGTAGATGGCTGCGGAGTGCACTTGTGAAACTGCTGTCCGACCGCTCATGTAGAACCGACGTCAATGGATGGCAATGGTGTCGTGTAAGTAAGCGTAGATATACTCGAAGTGGTTCGTGGGACAGGTATACCGATAATGGGCATACGCGGGCTTCCTCAATTGTGCCTTTGTTGGAGGCACGCCGTGGCAAGCCGAGGCATATTTTGAGTGCCTGCGCTTGAACGCTCTCTAATGTCCGTAAGCAGGAAATACTCAAATTTGAGAGTATCGGGAGGCTGTATCGAATGTAGCCTATAAATAGAGACTGATAAAGTCGTAGTAGGGAGCCTTCCGTGGGGCCCCATTTCATGCCTGCTACGAAGCGAAGAACATGGCAAAACAGATTAAGTTTTTGCTTCAACATATTCACATGCCTCGACCACGACAAACCACGGTCAATGATAATGCCCAAGAATCTGTGGTGGGAGACATAAGGTATTATAACACCGTTAATGGAGATCGGATAGCGGCAGACGGATTTTCGCGTGAATGCAACCACAGCACATTTCTCAGCAGCTAAGAGCAAACCCTGACGCCGTATGTATCGTGAAGTAGATGACACAGCACGTTGTAATCTCGCACGTAGTTGTGGGCGTGTTGTACCAGAAGCCCAGATGCAGATGTCATCTGCATATGCACTGATGTGGATGTGAGCTGGAAGTTCGCTCACCAGGCCAATCAGGGCCACATTAAATAATGTTGGGCTGAGGACTCCTCCCTGAGGAACTCCACGGCATACCTGATGACGATTAGTCTCTCCGTCAGGCGTGGACATGTAAACGAAACGGCCGCTGAGATAGCTCACAATCCACAGATAGAGCCGGCCGCCAATTCCCAAGTCATCTAGGGCATCGAGAATGGCTTCATGAAGGATGTTGTCGTAGGCCCCTTTGATGTCTAAGAAAACAGCGGCGACAAGTCGGCGTCGATGTTTTTCATGTTCCACTGTCGTAACGAGGTCAATGACGCTGTCAATCGAAGAACGACCTCGCCGAAAGCCGGTCATCATGTTCGGATAAAGATCATTTCTCTCCAGAAACCATTCGAGTCTCGCCAGGACCATTCGTTCCATAACTTTTCCAACACAGCTCGCTAATGCAACTGGCCGGTATGAGGTAAGCTCATAAGGAGTCTTTCCTGGCTTCAAGAGAGCAACCAGGCGGCTGATCTTCCACTGCTCCGGAACAATACCGGTGACCCATGTGTCATTGTAATAATTGAGCAGCGCAGTGCGACCAGCCCTGCCAAGGTGAGAGAGAGACGAATATGAAATCCCGTCAGGACCAGGGGCAGATGAATGACGACACGACGCAAGAGCAGCCTCTAATTCAGGCATCGTAAAGAGCAAGTCGTAGTGGTCACTGGGGGAAGGTGGCGCAAAAACCTCGAATTGAATTGAGGCTGGCCGAGTTGTGCCCACAATCATCTTGCAGAAATCGTCCGCTACCTCTACATCAGTGCGACGCTGGTAAAGGGCCAGAGCACTGAAAGGGTACCTTTCTTGTGGGGGAGAACGCAGGCTCCTAGCTACATGCCAAATACGTGACAGCGGCTTGCGAGGATCCAGTGATGAACAGAACTTCCTCCAGCGCTTCCTTCCTAATTTCTCGAGATGGCGCTTTATTTGTCGTTGAGCTCGGCGACAAAGGGCGAGATCGTACGTAGATTTCGTCCTTCTGTATTTCCTTTCAGCGCGCCGTCGGACTGCGCGTAACCTCTCGAATTCCACGTCGATAGGAGACCCCGGCGTCGGTGCACATAAGTTCCGCGTGGCCTCACCGAGGGCGGACGTGATCAAGCCTTCTATTTGGGTTGGTGACTCGAGATCCGCACAGGAATTCTCCACAAATGTCTTAAAGGTGGGCCAGTCTGTGCACCGCACATGAGACGAAGTAGGTGCGAACCACTTCACGCAGATATACGTTGGTATGTGATCACTGCCATGTGTTTCCACATCACTGAACCAGCTAATAGAGGACTGTAGTCGTGAGGAAGCAAACGTCAGGTCCAAGCAGCTACTGTAGGATGTGCCACGCAGAAACGTAGGAGAGCCATCGTTGATATTGACGAAATCCTGGGAGTGCATAAAGTCGGACAGGGCTTTGCCTCGGTTATTCATTACTGCACTTCCCCATTGGGGGTGATGAGCATTGAAGTCGCCCACAATAATATGAGGAGCTGTACAACTCTGGATTGCTGAAGACAGGTACGAGAAATCAATGTGATCTCTGGGTGGAATGTAGCCGCCGAGTATAGAGAAGACCCGTCCTTTAAGCGTTAACGTCAAGCAAATGTAGTGGTTCGTGTTATGGGGCTGTAGGACATGGCGGTAGTGTGAGATATCTCGGCGTATGCACATTAACACCTTGCTGGTTTCATCAGCTTCTCGAGACCACAGCAATACATATCCAGAAAGGCGGAAAGCAGAAGGCATGTTGGGCTCACATATCACAATCACAGGGAAGCGGTATTTCTGGACGCGCTGTCGGAAGTCACTCAGGCGACCACGCAGACCTCGGGCATTCCACTGCATCACTACACTGCGACGTATGCGCATCGACACAGAGGAGGGGCTGTGTGGTAGCGCCATAACGAATTAGTGCAGTGCCGCCAAGAGCGGCTCAATTGCCTCCAAAAACTGAACAACAACCCTTGCTGTTGGCGTATTGAGGCCTGAAAGCAGCGTGCGCATGGAGTGTACAAGTTGTTTCAGAAGAACGTTCACCTGCTGGCCTTCCGGCTTGTCCACATTGTCCGCTGGAACGGCATGGAATCTTGGACACGTTGGTTCGACGACCTTGGATGACAGAGCAGGCCATTCAACATCAGAGGAGGTGGTTAATATACCTACATCTTTCTGAACCACCGTGGTAACATGGGGCGCTGCAGCAGGCGGTGTCTTATTCTGTAGCTCAAGACGTTGAGGCACCTGAGCTGAGAGTTTCTGTGACGGTGGCTCAGCCAAACTAGTGGCGTGTGACTTTGAGCGTCGGCTTCGGGAACGACGTTTGCGGCGACGAATTGACGCAGCCGCTTCTTGGTGACTTGAGTTGTCTTTTACCATCTTCTTCAGGATGAGCCTCTCGTTCTTCATCATAGGACAGTCTTTAGCCGTCGCCTCATGAGCACCGAAGCAGTTGGTACACTTGACAGTCTCTGTCGTGCAAGTATCATGCTGGTGTGATCCGCCGCATCGACGGCAGGATATTTCGTTTCTGCAAACAGCACTCACGTGGCCAATCTTGTTGCATTTGTGGCATTGAACAGGCCTGGGAACATACAGACGGACAGGATGCCGCACATAGCCCACCTTGACGTGGGATGGGATAGAGTCGCTTTCAAAAACTACTTTAACACACCGTGATCGGCCAAAACGATGGATGTCGACAATCCTGGCCGTAGAATTGATGAGTGTCCGCAGGTCACTGTCAGTTATTTCAGGATCTACATCTGTAATAACTCCAGTGGAAGTCCGTTTTCCATGAGAGAGATAGGGGCGGACCGGCATACCGCCTAACACTCCAATTTCTTTCAGCTTGTCCACCGACGCCTGAGATTTCACATCTACGGTAAGGACATTCTTCCATGCGTTGATTCTGACCTCTTGGACTTGTCCCGGAATCACCTGGTCGAAAATTGGGTCAACCGCTGTCTGTTAATGGTATTTAAATTAGCCGTCTCCGTTGTGGCTACGAAAGCCACAGAAAACCCGTCAGGTGCGTCAACATTCTCTGTAGGCAACTCCCTCGCTGCTGATGTCCGGCGCAACACGCCAGGTTTGTCAACAGTCTTTGTAGTCGACTCACCAGCTGTTGATGTTCGGCGCAACTTCCTTTTCAGGCGGCGCGATTCAACAGGCGTGAAGCTGCTACTGTCGGAATCCATCTCAGTCACCGTGGAGTCATCCGCCGAATCTGGAAGCTCCACGTCGGTGACGGCCGTAGCAAAGAAGGCACCAGCTGGCCGAGCAGCAGTTTGGTCGACTGCGTCGACGGGAAGCTGCACGGGACGTGTGCCCGCCATCCCGAAGGATGACGCGATCACTGTGTACACACAATATTAAAAAACTACAGAAAAGTGGAACAGCGGAAAACACAGACGTTCTCTATCGCCACTTCTTCCTCAACTAATCGAATTCACTAATGAGCTACTCACATACATAGACAATGGTTTCCAGATTGATAGTATCTTTATTGACTTTGCCAAAGCCTTCGATCGCGTTCCCTCCTCTAGATTAATAGCTAAACTATCATCATTACATTTAGACAGCCTTACAATATCATGGGTAAGGAACTTCCTCACATCCCGCAAACAGTTTACGTTTATTGACAATCAATCATCTTTCTTAGCCGATGTGTCATCTGGTGTACCTCAAGGTAGCGTGCTGGGTCCGCTTTTGTTTCTCATCTACATAAATGATTTGCCGTCCAACATAACATGAGCAATCAGGTTATTTGCTGACGATTGCGTAGTTTATCGCCAAATTAAGACAACCGACGACCACGTCGCTCTTCAAAAAGATCTAGATGAAATTACAAACTAGTGCACACTATGGCAAATGTCACTAAATACAGAAAAATGCAAATTAATGACCATCAGCCGAAAGAAAATCAACTCTCTTCACACCTATTCGCTTAATAACAGTGCTGTCACTGCCACCCCCTTGTAGAAATATCTCGGTATCCATATTACAACAAACTTATCACGGAAGGCGCATATAAAACATGTTACAGCAAAAGCATCTAGCACACTTGGTTACCTAAAACGAAACCTACGTGAAACCCCTTCAGCCACTCGTGAAATAGCGTACAGAACCTTTGTTCGTCCTCAGCTCGAATTCGCTTCCGCCATCTGGTCGCCACATCAGGAATATTGAATAAATTCTCTCGAATCTGTTCAAAACCGTGCAGCACGTTTCATCGCGAAAGATTACAGTAGGCATTCAAGCGTTACTGCTATAAAGAAATCACTCCCATCTCTTGAATCTAGAAGGAAGATAGCTCTGCTTTGCTTACTGCACAAAATCGCTCACAGTCGACACGCAACCCCTTTCCCGCCCATCTCGCCGCTCATACAATGCACACGTGTGTTTGGCCACACAAATGCATTGAACAAATGTGCATTACCTCTGGCAATAGCAGCTTGGAACGAACTTCCAAGCCACATTGTTGAAATTAATAATCTGGAATCATTTAGAGAAACATTAAAAAATGATTCCGTAGTCATGCGCACACGTTGTTTCATTTGTACCATGTTACTTAACTGTCGTCATTCTCACTTCTTGCAAGCAGTTTATAGGTTACATGCGTTTGCAGTTCTTTGCCAGGAGTTTGATGAGCCGTGCGCGTTTCTGATCGTCCAGAGTGTTGTTGTTCCTCGTTTGCTTGATGTTAAACGGTGACGTTTCTTCAGTTTGATTTGTTGTTTGCTATGTTCTCCCGTTTTCGCTACATGTTGTTTCTCTTACCCCCCTCACGCAATACTCCAGTTGGAGCCTGTGAGGTATTTGTATAAATAAACAAATAATAATAATAATAATAATAATAATAATATAATAATAATAATAATAATAATAATAATAATAATAATACATGTATCACACAATAGCAAAGTGCACCATGCTTGCGTTTAGTAACTAGGACCACGCATCATCGTCGTTAGAATAATCATATCACTTGCATCTAAAACATATGTTTAGGTGACCATATAAACCACTGGTGCAAAAGTTCTCCATGTAACACGAATGACGTGTGTTTCGCCGCAACGACGTTTGCTTCAACAGGGACGTCTCGTGGGTTCATGTGTTTCGACATGCATGTGTTCTCAGCAAGGGTTCATGATCTCCGCGTACGTTGGAGAACACTCAGGTGCAAGCGGTGTGGGCAGTCCTATAGCTTTGCTGCACTCTGTCACTGGAAGCACGGGCCTCCCCGATTGACGTCTAGAAATCATTCAGACCTTTTTGCGATTATCTTAGGCTGCTGACTGGACACTGGCACTATTATTTGTCACATTCAAAACCAGCCTGTAGTAGTACCAGGGGTCCTCGGTACCGGAAACGACGCATCTGGTTTACATTTGGTGACGATAAGCGACAGGTTATAGGGAACGTATGTAGCTAGTTATTGTGTGCATAAATTGCAGCCTTGAAGTAAGTGACTAATTGTGCAAGCGCTCTGGAGCGCTATAAGTGTGTTTTACGAACGCCCGAAAAAATTTGTCCGCTGTCCTGGGGGAAATATACTGCAACTGAGGTTAAATTTAATGATAATGAACAGAACAATATGGCCGATGTGCGTGCGAAGATAGATGTGTGTGTATGAATCACAGTTCTTGAAAAATAGGGCTTCAGCAAGTGTTCGGCAGCGTTAATATTTACACGACCATTATCCGGCTCTGTTTCCAAGTGTGCGGATAAAAGTCTAAGGGACACCTCGTTAATATTTGGGAAAATCGGGGCAAGTTAGTTGTAACGTGTGACGAAACGTTAAAGTTTCGGAATGACTTGTGAGCTCTACAAATATATAACAGGGCCTCGTTGTTCTGTTTTTCCTGGTTTCAAGCATTACACGAGACGCTTACGGTGTCCTTAGTGAACTATAAACAAGTTACCTGGTTTAAATTTCGGGGAAATAGAGGGCACGTTATCGGTACCATGTAGGCAACGTTCATAGTGTATGGCTTGATTATGGCCTTAGAAATAGGTTCTTAATCACGCGCTCCGTAGCATTACAAGTGTAAGAACGGCATATAATTTAGCTAGCTGTACTGGAAGAACTCTGTATAACAGCCACGGAGGTCAAGTTTGGTGAAAATTAAGAGAATTTTATGGCTGATGTGCATGCGAATTAAAAAGCGTGTGGGTGAAATACAGCCTTCGTTAAAACTTTCTTAAGCAAGTGTTTGAATGCATTATATTAGGGCAATGCATGAAACGGGTGAGTCATTTGCGGGGCAACTTTACAAAGTGTGTGGTTTAATTAGAAGCGTCTTAAATGTTTAACGCAACTGCTTGATAGAAACAGCTTTGCTGGAAAATGGGTTGTGATTCTGCAAGGTTGAACAAGGCTGTTATGTATTTTGTCAAAGTTCCTTTATAGTAGCCATAATTTTTCGATGTTCTCCCAGTGGCCATCTCAGAAAAATGTAAACAAGCACTATATAGTAAGGCGACTGATATAGTCAAATCCTGGCGATCGGCGAGATCTTCTGCAAGCCTGTTTGCAAGCCTGTTTTCTGCAAGTATCTACCGAGGAGCACGGCTAATTGCAGTCGGGTTGCTATCTTAGATGGAATAACATTACCTGCTGTTACGCTATCTGTCGTTCCTTGGTGGGGGGGGGGGGGGGGGGGGGCAAATTGAAAGCAAGATGCGCGTATTGAGAGATCGTCATCAGCGGCGCATAGAGCTCCACCTTGAACTTTAAAGGAGCCCTGAACCACCCCTCGGGCTTGGTGAAATAACATAGTCCGCGGGTAGCATACGCTACTGTGAGCATCTCAGCCAAGTTTTGCTGTCGTACGCGGTGCTTGGAGCTTGCAAGCGGAGCGCGAAGTCACCTTTCTCTCAAACGCCCTCGTTTCAACAGAGGCCATGATACTCACTCTCTTCTGTGTGCTTTATTACGTAATAAAGCACATTCCCATACGCGGCTGCTATTGGTCACTGCTGTCGGTTACACCGCCACCGCCGCGGGGTGCCACCACGAGTACACTGGCTAAACGCGCTGCGGCTTTCTGAGGACAACCGCGCTTGGCTTACGTTTAGCGCGTCGTAAGCACCAAAGTCGGAAGTCGTGGCACCAAAATTGGAAGTCCTGGCACCTTAATGGGAAGTCGTGGCATCTACATTAACTTCCAAATGAAATTTGACCTGCGCGCCACGGTGACGTTTCTAAGGCGGAGCGTTGCGGCCCCGCCACCCTCCGTCGTAGCCTTCGCAGTGCAAGGCATTGAAGAAGGAAGGGAGAGCACACCGGAGGCTGTGTTTGATTGCCAATAACTCCGCTTCTGCTGAACGCATTGACGTACTTTTTGCGGCAAATTATTTCAGAAATAGCATATTTTCACCTCAAATGTGTTTCTTTACTTGGATGAAAAGTGGTTCAGGGCTCCTTTAACGTTCATTTGAAGTTACGTGCACACTTTGTACACTTTTGCAAATCTCCTATGTCGTTTTCATTCAGACCCGTTTACCCATTCACACCCCGCGCAAGGCTAAAGCCACAGCGGAGCTCATCCGTTTCTAGCTCGTCCTGGCTATAGGTGGCTTGCACTGACGTCACTGTAGCCGCCATGTTGGTGCACCGACACGATGATAAGCTGGGTCAGTAACGTCACGAGAAAGCTTTCAATAAGATGGATTGGACTGAAGTGCTTGTAGTCGCCATGTTGGTGCCCCGACACGGTGATAAGGTGGGTGCGTGACGTCACGTGAAAGCTATCAATACGAAGTGATGCTAAGTTATGAGAAGTAATGCCATGTGATGCTAAGTTATACGAAGTGTATAAGCATTCCCTCGTGGTCCGTGGCATCGGGGAACGCCTCGCGAAGCACTTGCAGTCCGAGCAGACGTAGGGGAAGTGGGGCGAAAACTATGCACAGTGCACGGGCGACGCGCAGCAGACGAAACGCCGGGATGACGTCACGGCTCATGCGCAGTAGCGCGCAGCTGGTGGGAGCTCGGCTGAGCCGCCGCCGGAGACGCCTGCTGCAGTCACGGACACCGCGAGCATTCGGCGCTAACGCGGGGGAACGGAGAAGCGCGGTTGGCGTCGGCAGCACCTCTGCGCGTAGTAGTAGTAGTAGTAGTAGTGATTTTATTGAAGAAGATGGCGCTTATTTCTGCTGCCCAATAGGGAGCACGGCACAGCGTCAGGGGAAGGGGAAAAATGAGATAAAGATGTTGAAAAGAAGGGAAGAGAAGGAGAAGCAGCAAGAGTCTCATCCGATCATGGAGGAGGCTGGTGATGGAGGCGGTGGCCTGCTGGGGGCGAGCGCTTAGCGATGGGCGGTGATTTCGTTCAATTCCACAAACTCCAAAAGGCTATGGAGAGCTCGGAGGTGGGGAGGCGACGGCAACAGGAGGTCGCTGGTTGTCGCAGCAGGTAGACCTTGTTGTCTGTAGGCAGTGATGACCCTTGAGCGGTCCTGTGCCAGCGCTGGGCAAGCACAGAGAAGGTGCTCGAGGGTCTCGGGGTCGCCACAACATTCGCAGGCCGGTGATGTGGAGCGTCCCTTGGCGTGCAGCCGCGCCGCCGTCCAGACACAGCCCGTGCGCAGTCGAAGCAACGTTGCGCGTTCCCTTCTGGTAAGGCCACACTCTGGAAGTGGCCTGGGACCGTTGCCATTTGCCCCTCTGGCATCCGGGTGGACGGTTGTGAGCAGTTCTTTCAGGCGCTGCCTTGAAAAATCCGAGGAAGCGATTGCTCGTGTGAGCGGCACTTCAGAATGGTGGGCGGTTTTGGCGAGGGTATCCGCTGCCTCATTACCGGCTATTCCCACATGGGAAGGCAGCCAATGAAATGAGATGGTGACCCCCGCGGCAGCCAATGCCGAGAACTTCTAGCTGAGCACCTCTGCGCGTTGCCTCGATCGTTGCTACTGCTAAAATATGTTTCTTCCTCTCGCGCCCTCACCTTCTCTTTCTCTCTCCCGAGCATAGCGCGCGACGCGCGCACTCTCTCTCGCTCTTATTTTCTCTTTCTCTCTTACGAGCATAGCGCGCGGCGCTCCGCGAGGTGGTCGCTAGGCAACGCAGTGGCAGCCGGCACATTACGGCCGGCTTAACAGCTCCGCTGTTAAAAAACGGTAACGCAGCGTATTGTGTATAAATATAGCCACTGCACAATCCGAAGCATGATGTGGGGCGATTGCGTAACTACAACCTTTGTAAGAAAAGTTCCAGGACTGAGGTTGTAAGTTGAATTAATGACTAACTAATGGCTAAGTCCCCTCGGCTGTCTACACACAGCTGCCACCCCTCCTGGAGGTCATGCACACTAAGCGTAATGCTCATCAAATTGGTTTGGGTTGCTGCTATATCTTCATGGCGCTTCCCTTTTAGCGGCAATTTCACGCAACAAACAAGAAAGTTAATTACACTTCGAACAGGCCGGGTGGATATGGGGAATGTGGCCGAGCAGGAATTCGGCCAAACAATTTGGACTCATAGAGAAGTGCGGGTCCTCGCGTTGTAGTGCAACATGGATCACTGTCCATAGATGACAAATCAAGGCGGCGGCGCCGAATCACTTGGCGTAAACGTTTCAGCAAGTAAATGTAGAAGGGTCGTTCTTCAGATGGATCAAGCCTCCAGCATAAAAAATGCGATCGAAACTGTCTTCGTTTTCGATGGTTGGCGCTTCAGTTTTATATAAAGTGCACTTTACATAAACGTGGGATCACTTCTGTCTCTTCCATAGGTTCAGCCACAATTGTTCGTCTGCTTTCCATCTATTCGTCTATCTAGCTATTGCTGGCTCTCCGGTAATCGAGAGTAGATGTATGCATGAAATGGCTACCGGCAAAGCAAATTGGTTGGAGATGATACAATCTTAAAATGGGTGCAGTGCATGTTCGCAACGGCACGCCCCACCACACCACACCGCAGCACGCCTGACTGTGAAAGTACTGAAAGTTGGCCGAGTTGGTAGCTATTCATCTTGAAACTACTCGCCGTGGTGGTTCAGTCAGCTAAGGCGTTGCGCTGCTGAGCCCGAGGTCGCGGGATCGAATCCCGGTCGCGGCGGCCGCATTTCGATGAAGGCGAAATGCAAAAACGCCCGTGTGCTTGCGTTGTAGTGCACGTTAAAGAACCCCAGGTGGTCAAAATTAATCCTGAGCCCTCCACTACGGCGTGCCTCATAATCAGAACTGGTTTTGGCACGCAAAACACCAGAAAGAAGAAGCAACGTGAAACTGCAGCGCGTACACAAGCAACGAGGACACAAGGCAAAGTTAAAACACAGGCGCTGACTCGCAAATCAATTTATTTTTGGAGGGAAGTTACACACACACACACACACACACAGACATATATATATATATATATATATATATATATATATTCAACGAACAAGAAGAAAGGGAACCGAGGGGACCGATTTTTATTAATCATAACATAAGAAGCCAACAAACAGTGACACCAGTGACGCCTGCTGCAGAAAGTATGTTCGACATCCGCCGCCTAGGTTTGTGATGGTGGCGCTGGCTAACACTCCCAGGGTTAATTCTAGTCGTAAGACATAAATACTCCAGAAAGTGGATGGTAAAACGGCTCCGCGGTAGCTCAATGGTGAGAGCATCGCACGCGTAATGCGAATACGTGGGTTCGTTCCCCACCTGCGGACAGTTGTTTTTTCACCAATTTTCATTTATTTCTCATTTTAATTCAATTAGTAAGTACAAGTAATTTCCCCTATGTTGTCCTTGATGTCACTGTTTGTTGGCTTATATATATTATATATATATATATATATATATATATATATATAGATAAACACGGTGCAAGATACGATTTCAAGACCTACTGTGTTCGGTCGCATGACCTCTATACCCAGGCTGACTGAAGTGAGCGTGTGAAAGAGCATGCGGAATAAAAGATATTTTGAAAAAAAAAAAAATATATATATATATATATATATATATATATATATATATATATATATATATATATACAGCGTGTTCCAGCTATCACGCTGCACGATTTAAAAAAAGAGGAACGGCCTTACGCGAAGCCAACCTAGTGCGCATTGTTTCTAGTACAGTGGAGTAGCCGCCAGTATTGTTTTCGTTACTGAGATTTCATTCATTAATTGTAATTATCTAACTCGAGAAGTACTGTCCTAATTATCAAAGTGTCAATGAGAAAGTTGTAGAGCAACATGAAAAACTCCCGATACAGCTTTCTGTTGCTCAATACGTGCTACATAAATGTGTTTTTCCGAGTGTGAAAGAAGCCCGCGAATACACGCTGAATTGCCGCACGACTGGTCGCTCGAGGCACTTTGCGTGTATTCGTGGGCTTCTTTCATGCTCAGAAAAACACTTTTATGTAGCACGTATTGAGCAACGGAAAGCTGTATAGGGAGTTTTTCATGTTGCTCTACAGCTTTCTCATTGACACTTTGATAATTAGGACAGTACTTCTCGAGTTAGATAATTACAATTAATGAATTAAATCTCAGTAACGAAAAAAAAATACTGGCGGCTACTCCACTGTACTGGAAACAATACGCACTAGGTTTGCTTCGCGTAACGCCGTTCCTCTTTTTTTAAACCGTGCTGCGTGATAGCTGGGACACCTTGTATACACAGAGCTTGTACCCAGACGTTGGGATGCGCATGGCGACCACCGCTCCCGCATCGGCATAAGGCACCATCACTGCCAGAGCCCAAGATGACATGCCATTCACCACAGACGGCGACGCAGTTTCGAAGCTCGCCTTTGGTTGGACACATGGGTGCGCTGGCTCACCGAACGACATCAACCCCACAGCAGGCGGTAGAGAGCACTCGGCAGACCATAACCCCATCTGTGGCTAACTGCCGAGAGGCCGCCGGGCTCGTGGCTCAGCTCAGAACGACGGGCATCGAAAACGAGGTTCGAGTTCAAGTGCACCGTCGAACTTTCCCGCTGGGTATTGCGGGCCCGTCATCATCTTCCGGTGCCGTGGATAAGGATCAACCATCACCTAGTACTTTGTCGAACACGATGATGGAGCTCTACCACTTCAGCACCCCACCCATCTGTCCACGGATCCTAGACATGAAATACTTCGGATCCCGTCTGAACCACACCTTCTTACTTCGCTGCAGTCATTGGCCGAATCCGGAGACACTCATTCGTTGCTAAGAGACTGCAAGACGCACAAGCAACTATGCACGCGCAATACCCACAACACGCCATCTCAAGAGGCGCAGACACAACCGTCCCCTGCTTCGAGCCTTCAAAAGCTCGCAAGACCACCTTTCACGATGCACATCGCAGGCCAACCATATCCTGCCGACGGCAGGGCTTTTGAAGAGGACAATCCGGCTGCGCGCGATGTTTTGTCAGGGCCATCCGGTTCCAGCACCTCGAAGGACCTTTGCACTGCGACAGACTGCAACCGGTGCGACAGAATCCGCTTTATGAGACAGACGGCGCTTCAGAGTTCGAGATCGTCTGCTCCGTTTTTCCAGGTGTGATGAGATAATCGTCGCCGCGACATGCGACCAGAGCGCAACAGTCAGTGCCGACCCCCCGAGGAGCTGGTTGCGCGCTGGACGGTCTTAACGACGACTACTTCCGCTTCCAAGTCTTTTATGCAATGGTTTTTCTAGCACCAGCGTGCCCTCACAACCGCCAGAGCTATCTTCAGCAGCGTGGCCGAGTGTAATGAAGATGAAGAGATGCACTTGGGCTCGGGCCGAGACACCGGGCGCTAGGGGGCGAACGAGGAGAGGACAAAGGAGATAATAGAACAGCTGGCCCAGGAACGGGTGCTGTCTCTGTTCCTTTACATCACCAATTTTGTTTTTTCAAATAAGTCGGACTGGGCGAATTGGAATGGTGCCGAAACAGGCTCGCTAGACTTTTTGTGTATTTCGGGAATTGATAGATAAATGGGGAAGGGAACATTTGTTGTGCTTTTTCGGAGTTGTGAGTGAAGTAGTGTCTTCCGAACTGCGAGTAATGTCAACAAACAATGCCACCATTTTCCCTATGCGAGAGAACGGGCGCTGAATCAGCCGATTAATGAGTGCTTGGCTGTGTGATGCTCGGTGCAAACGCTCGATATGGTGCAGTGCTCTCTGGTCTGCTTGCAAGCTTCCTGTGAGTAGTGCAACAGACAGAAGCAGGAAAAGCAAATGCATGCATACAATTCTTTCCGTCAGTATTCACGACGGATACGGTATCGTTCCTCCAATTTTATCCCTTGATCCAGCAAGCATCGATTGTCGTGAAGCTACAGATGCAGGAATACTCAACTTGCTCCTTAAATTTACGATCCTAAAGAATTCAACGTCCAGATTATATTTCGAACGAGTTCCTCAGAAAATATACGGAACAGTGTATCATGTAGCTTGGGCTAATTTCCCGTAAATCATTTACTTTTTCTTAACTACCAGAATGACTGTAAAAATGCAAAAATAATACCGATTCACAAATGCGGAGATAAGCGTTCAGAATCAAATTACCAGCCGATATCCCTTACTAGTACTTCTTGTAAGTTGCTAGGACACATTAACCTACAACACAAACCTTTTTTTTTTCTTGAGAAAGTGGTTTTCTGGTCCCCTAACAGCATGGAGTTCGTAGCGGTTGTCTGCTAATACCCAGTTATTCGAAGTAGTTAATGACTTCCCTCTTAACATCAATAGCAGCGGCCAAACGGACGTGTTATCACTTGATTTATCAAAGTCATTTGATTGCGTTTGTCACAGTAAATTATTCGCAAATGTAAGAAATGTAATCGGAGATGGATTAGTGTTTACACGGATAAAAGATTTTTTTAACAGACCACAAAGTTCGCGCTTTTCGAAGGTGTTAAATCACAAACAGTACCTGTAACTTCTAGAGTTCCTCAAATTTCCCTCCTGGGACACTATTATTTTAATTTTTATAAATGATGTTACAGCAAACATAGACTGCAGCGCATCAAGCTCTTCGCAGACGACTGCATTATGTACAAGGAAATTAACAGGTTCACAGATCACCTTAAACTCAATGCATCCCTCATTAACTTAGTAGACTGGTGCGCTAAATGGAAAATGCCCATCAATGTATAAAAACATCCGCAACCGTTACAGTAACATGTAAACATAGCCCATCTAAATTCCCTTACATGTTACTGTAACGGTTGCGGATGTTTTTATACATTGATGGGCCACTCACACACAGTAAACATAGTAAACACACATGTAAACATAGCCCGTCTAAATTCCCTTAGATGGGAAGAAGACGACGAAGCTCCTGCTAGTCTGTCTGAGTAGCTCTGCGTACATTTATCGCTATTATCGTTCTTTTCTGGTAACCTTACTGGTCAGAACTGTTCATCACGTCGGTCGACTCGAAAATGTACCTTCCGTATCGGAGACCGACGGGTGCTGCGCCACCCGCCGCCTCACAGGTGCTAGAACCCAAGCTGGCACCGACGAGCACTCCGCCATGACCTCCCAAGGGGTGACACCGGGTCAGAAACGCCAGCTGGTTTGTACAAGCCAGCCTGACTGCAAGCGACAAGACACTGGTGACTCTGAAGACGAGTCAACAATCATCGAGGACGACAACGTGGCGAACTTTTCAGACCTCGACATGGACGAGGGTGGTTTCCGAGTTGTGCGCCATCGTAAAGACAGGGCGGAGGGAATTCCAGTGTTAATCACTGCAGCATCCGAAAGAGCTGATTTAAGGCAAGTGAACCCTATTCTCCTGTATTCTGAGCTTGAAGCGACTCTCGGTGGAGCACCAGTGAAGAGCCGCTTCACAGCACAGGGAGCATTGCTCTTAGATGTAGAGACAGAAGGACAAGCCAACATCCTTCTAGAGACCAAGAATATCGGCGGCATAGCCATATCTGCCCGTGTCCCGCACAGTTATATGAAAAACACGTGCATTGTTAGAGGAGTCCCAAATGGTACTCGGATGAGGAGCTGCTCACCTTCTGAGACCTCAGGGAGTATTTCATGCAAAAAGAATCATCCGTCGGGTCCAAACCTCGTCATCTGAATGGGAGTCAAGGCGCACTAACTCGGTGGTTCTCACATTTGCTCCAAATTCTGAACGCCCGGAGAAGATCAACCTTGGTTTCACCAGACACGAGCTTGTCGACTACGTGGAGACACCACCACGCTGTTTTAGGTGTCAGCGCTTCGGACATATCGCCAAGTACTGTCGTGGGGAACAGAGGTGCAAGCGCTGTGGGGGATCTCATGATTTTAAGACGTGTGCAAGCAAAGAAAACTCTGTGTGTGCAAACTGCGGCGGCGACCATCCTGCTAGCTACGGTCGATGTCCTGCGCGGACAGCTGCTCAACGAAGGAATAAGATGTTTGTTTTGGGTCCAAAGAATGCAAGCGCACCATCGAACACGAAGAAGACACTCAGCTGCGCCACAACTAACTGGTTTGAAAAGAGACTACGCTTCTGATTTCCCGCATCTGACACCGTTAAACGAAGTTATTGAGCCAACGCAAACGGTCACCGCCGCTAGAAACCTGTTCCTAAAGAGTCCGAAAAGCGCAACCTATGCGGCCGCAGTGAACCGACCTCAAGCACCACTTGGAAGCAGTCAGCTGGAAACTGCCAGCATGTGATACGCGCTCTGTTCACGGCACTACGTTCCCACGTCGCGAAGATGCCTGCGAGTTCAATGAAGGATATGCTGGAAGCAGTGCTGGCTCTTGAGTCAGTAATACTCTGCTCTACTTCCACATACCCTCAGTAGCATAATGGCAATTTCTCGCCCACTTGGTCCATTCCGTCGCCCAAAAGTGCCCTTAATAATGCAATGGAACTGCGCCGGTATTCAACAGCGTCTGTGTGAACTCAGCCCTTTTCCTTCGAGACATACCTATACCAATTCTAGCCCTCTCGGAGGCTGGTCTCCCTAATGGAAGGACGATCCCAGAGTACATCAGACATGGAAATCCGACTATACCGTCATTTGCTAATGCAAGTGCGATGATATACATCAGGCGAGAAATACCTCACGTCGCCTTACCAGTGCAGGACCTTTGTTCTACCTACTTGGAAGCCATCGCTGTGCAAGTGTGCTTAGGAAACCGAAAACTCAGTGTGGTGTCGGTGTATATAAGTCCACGCAGGAAGGTCTCCATGGAGGCGTTTATAAAGGACCTTTGCATTCGTTGCCCCTCTCCTAGAATAATCTGTGGCGATTTTAACGCACATCATTCGCTTTGGGGAGATAAGCTTGCAGATTTCCGAGGCAAGGAACTTGTCGCAGCCGCGGATGCTGCTGACTTATGTATCGCGAACGATGGTAAACCGACTTTCTTCAGACCACCAGATTCATGGAGTGCCATAGACCTCGTGATCCATTCTACAGACCTTTGCGTATCGTCGACAACGGCCCCAGACAGGATGGGCAGCGACCATTTTCCGATCTTCACCAACATCACCGGATTTCACACTGCTGGTCTGCAATTCTGTGCTGTGACACGCTGGGACACATACAGAGAAGCGTTGGATGAATCCCCTGGTGAGCTGTTCGCAGATATGCTGCGGAGCAAGAGAGTGGCTACCTCAATGTTGAAACTGCCAGATCATTTCCCTACTCCTGATTTGAAACTAAAGAACCTCTGCGCAGCGCGTAGGAGAGCGGAGCGGAAACTAATGAGAAAAACGGGAAATCCCTCTGCAAAAACTGAATACAACAGGATAAACGCTGTCATCCGTCGTCACACAAAAAGGTTAAGACGAGTTCAGTGGGCTGCTTTCTGTGAGAGCTTATCGGCGTTAATCCCATGACAACGATACGGGGCGTAATGAATAGCCTATCCGGAAGATTCGCCCGCACAGGCCATTTGAAGCACTTGCTTTAAAGCAAGGAAAAGATTTGCAAACCCTTGCAGAAGATTTTGCAGATGGATTCACATCTGGCAGATCAGCAGGAGTATCGAACCCTCTGTTGTCTCAAGCATTCCATACCATGGATACGCCATTCACTTTCCGTGAGTTGGATATGGCGCTTAGCAAATTAAGAAGACGCTGTGCTGTGGGTCCCGATTCGATCAGCAATCAGATGCTGACAAATCTACCGTACGAACGAAGACGAGCCCTTCTGGACATATTTAATCACGTCTGGAGCACGGGAGAGATCCCAGAAACGTGGAAGGTAGCATGGGTGGTGCCAGTACTCAAGTCCGGAAAGGATCCTGCGAACCTTGTCTCGTATCGTCCACTATCGCTAACATCATGCGTATAAGTTGATGTAAAGACTAGTATGTACGAGGTTAACATGGTATCTTGAGCAGGAAATAGACTGCCATCGTGCATGACCGACTTTCGTCCACGGTTGAGTGCCCAGGACAGTGTCTTGGATTTAATAAGCCATATCGGAGCACCATCGCGCGGACGGCCTTTCCACACTCGCCATCTTTATGGACGTTGCCAAGGCATACGACTGTGTGCTTCATACAGGCATCATCAACGGACTCCAAAACGTGGGCGTCTCGGGAAATGCTCTTCGATTCATCCATGAATTTCTCAGATTGGTATGCACAAGTTAAGCTCGGAAGTATAATGAGTGATAAGCGACGAATTTCCCTCGGTGTCCCACAAGGAAGCGTCCTATCTCCCTTGCTTTTTAACGTTGCCATGGTCAGCCTTCCAGATGCACTGAAAGTAGGTCGGACGGCAGTTAAAATGTCCATCTACGCAGATGACATCTGCATTTGGATCTCGGGGTACCAACACAAACGGTTGGCCCGGATAGCCCAGGGCGCAATCTCCGCCATCGAACGCCACTTATCGATGCTTGGCCTATCTTTATCAGCGGAAAAATCTGCCTTCATGCTTTTGCCGGGAGTGAGACGCAAGTCAACACGCCTGACGCTGAATATCAGAGGCATTCATTCTTCGTGCAACTCATGTTCGATTCTGGGCGTCACCATCGACCAGCAAGCTACTATGG